>NW_010102953.1:94254-122593 GCF_000699245.1 Pterocles gutturalis
ACTTTCCAAATGCCAGGCCTGCTGCAATGTAGTTATTTACCATATTCGTGCTAAGCTTTTTCACAGTACAAAGTACTACTCAAACACAATGGGTGATTACTACAATTTCCTTTCTTTGGCTGACAGATATTATATCCGTAAGCATCTCTTAATTTGCCATTTGTGATGCTAAGTGCTGGACAGGATTTTCCTCTGCCATTTATGATCCCAGAAGAATTTCTCCTCACTGTATGGTTCTCCCCAAGGCAGCGCGAGTGCCTGTGTCTACTGGGGCAACCCAAACCCAGGCTGGGCTGCTCTCAGCCTGCTGGGGAAGACAGTCCTGGGTGTAGTGCTGGAAGAGATGATTCAGAAGGACTCACAACGTTAGAGCACTTCTTTCCAAATATATGACACACATTTGGAATGTGTGACACTTAAAACCAATCCAGCTGGAGAGCAATTCTAAACAGAAGATGGTGAATATTTTTTTTCTCGGATGTCTTTGAGAGAGAATGGGTTTGCTTCTCTTTCCAAACCACAGACTTCTTTCCTTCCTCCTTAATTCTCAGAACATCTTACTTGGCATAGGCGTCTGTGAGCCACTGGTGCAAAAATAAGTTTAGCTCATGAAAACAGAATCACAGCAATTACTGGTTATTCGTTAAGACTTAGTTTCACATAGCGAAACTTATGCATTGGGTTAGGTTTTTTTTTTTCTCTTCCACACATTCTACCTTGATCTTGTTACATTTCATGAAAAAACAAATCCTTTCTGCTTTTCTGGGGGTTGTTTTTCATGGATTCTGGCAGACACTTTGGAAGCATTAGCACCAGCGGTATTAATGCACCGAATCGTATCACATATTTCTCTCACTCTTCCAAGCGCAGCTAGAGTCCCAAGGTCCACGATACATGTATCTCCTGTGAAGTTCAAGGGTGGCCTTTAATTAAGCTGAGGAACAGGCTGCCAGATGCTGCTTGAAGCCTAATATTGTGATAGCAGGTAAGGAAGAAAGTGAATGTGCTGATAGCTTTCGAAAGTGGTGGTGAGACAGAAGAGTGAAGAGTGGGGAAAGCAGAGATGTGTTGAAGCGGTGAGACAGTCAGGAATATAGAATTATCAATGTGAAGTGAAAGAGAGAAGAGGATTAAGAGGAACAAGGAACTCAGAAAAAAAAGAAAATGCATTTTGAAAGGAGTTGTCTCCTTATGAAGAAAGTACAGAAGGTGTGGCATGCACAGCTTATCCAAATGAAGACTCGGTGAATCTTGATGGTGTCTGTATTTTCATTGGAAGGATACATAACAGGGAGAGAAGAGAATTTCTTAAACTGAAGGACTGAACTTTCCTAAGAGGAAGAAACTCAACCACAGATACAACCAGGGTGGATTTTTAATTCTGAGAAAAGGAGGTTTCCTAACAACTAGGCTCTGAGGTAAAGCCCCCACCTTTGTTTAAGGTGGTACTTGATCACTCTGTGAAACCAAATAAATGACATGAATCTTCCCAGGCCTCTATTTCTACAATATATCAAATTTATACACACATACATATGGAACTAGATGAAACATGAAATGGGTAATATGAAAGTTTACATGACCTTCATTGATGTTATTGTGAAAATCATGATAGTGCCGTACCGCCATAGCAGTAAATGCTCATTTCATTTGTGTTTGTGAAAACTGTTTCTTGAAAACATTTATTGTCATGGAGTATTTCACCTGAGACATTTTCAATATGAAACAAAATGTTCTATAAGCAGAATGGCTTTAATATAGCATTGGTCTCTGAAACTGAAATACCTTAGGAAAAATAGTTTCTATAGTAATGAGTTGCACAAGAAAAAATGGCCTGAGAAGGCTGGAAGAGGAGAAAGTAGCAGTTGCTGTTGGGTTTCCTAGTCAAATTCAATGAACTGCTGAGTGATGTTGACAAGGGAATTAACAGAGCAGATTTTGGTTTTTTGAAGCTATATTCATAAATATGAGAAACTCACTGGAAGTGGAAGTCTCTGATCTCTATATGTGCCACTGACTGGCTCTTTTATGCTTCAGCGCACAAAGTAGATATGCTTTCTGGGGTCTTGGAGACAATTCCAGATTTTAGGCAAATTCATCATTTGAACAGTGCAGCATGCTGGGACAAACAAAAATGAATCTGTATCTTTAAGATTTCTTTTGTACTTTGGTCACCTCACCTTCCTGCTCCTTGTTGTTTGTTCTCTTGATCCTCTGATTCATTCTTCTGACATTACTTCTTTCCTTTATAAGCCATTAATTTTCATTGTCTTGGAGACTAGCACATGCTGGGTCACTTTCCCCTCCAGCTCTGCCTTCTTATTCTTCTTGTACAGCATACATAAAACTGGCTGCACTAACAAGAGTCCTTAACTTACTGAGTACAGCAGGAGAAGAAGCAAGCACTGTATAAAAAGCCCAAATAACAACTGTGATAAAAGTCTCACACTGATTTCACAAGCATTACTAACCTTTCCTTAGCTTGGACAGCATATGAAAGCCATATAAAAAGTTTGTGACATATAAAAATAATATTTTAAATAAAGACAAGCAGCAGCTTTAAAAAAAAGAAGATTGCTCTAGGATAACCATGGTAAAATAAATGTAGTTCTAAAAACAGATACATTTTATACTCATCAAGGGAGATGGTAAAATAAATACTCTTCAAAGTGTTTCAAAAGCTTTATTACAGCCAGTCTTCCCAGTGCTTTCAAGCTTCTTTCTCCCCTCCATAGATACGTAGAAAACTATTTCTAATCCCTTGTCTTTGTGAATGAAAAATAATACATCTTAGATAGCTAGACCTTTAAAATACCATGAACAAGCACTTACAAATCTCTCACCAGCTGAAAAGAAAGAAAAGTAACCTAGACCAGAAATGCATTATTTTCAGAAGTTGTAGTGATTAATACCATATTAAATCTTAAGAAAAACATCCATGAGAAAGATTCGCCACCTTTATGCAGGCTTAATAATAACTTACTCCGAAAAAGTAATCCCAACTGGGAATTAGTGAAGGAAGATACTTTGCAGTCTGTTTAAGTGTGTCAAAGCCTGAGCCAATAGTAGCAGAAATTCTGAGCTGCTATTTTTGGGCCATCTTAAATACTCGTTCAGTTTGGAAGAGAACAATTTAATAAGCATGAGTCATCATGGATTTGTGAAAGGTAAATCATCTCAGACAAATCATAGTACTTAATGAAATAACTGTTGGTATAGACAGAGCCAGCAGATTTAACATATTTGGATTTTCACAAACCTGCCGTCAACTTTAGACATGATGAATTATTGTGTCATGATCTTTTCAAATATAGGACAGGTAATAAAGTAAAATAAAATAGAATAGGTAAGGAACATCAGGGAGGTGGAAAGCAAATGGTTGAGATTACAAAGCATTTTCAGAACAGCAAGGTCCAAGAGGCATCTCTACTGAGATCAATGCCTTTTAATACTAGCTTACATAATATTTTAAAACTGATGTCTTCTCATGGAGGTTCATTAGATTTTTGCCAACAGCTTTATGTTGCAATCTGATCTCATAATCAATTTCTAGAGTGTATGAAGTCATATCTTACCTGTTTTAGGATGATCTTGCAAGCATGACCAAACCAGAAACACAACAGAAAGGGACAAAAAGCTGCTTAATGTGTAAAATTATGCATTTGAATAGAGATGAAGCATTTGAAGTAACATTCACATCATTCAAATAACATTTGATTTGCTAATATGATTGAGAGAAAGGCTTCATGTTCGATAGCACAGCAATTATTTCCAGGCATACATGTATACAACAGCAGCTGCAACAGCCAAGAGGATTGGCTTTAGCCATCCATATGTGTTCTGTCACTTCACAGTGCTGCTACCTGCGCTTGAGGGTGTAGCAGCAATTCCCTTCTGAACTGTGAACTGAATGCTGGTGATGGAAAAGGCCCTTTGGAAGAAAACTAATTTACAATTTAAGTATGAATATTTTTAAGACCTCCAGCAAGAGATGCACACTGTATATTTTTAGCTGCGGGTGACCTGAATCACTGTCTGGTGACATCTCTAATATACAGAGTCCTGACTGCTCTACTCAACATGCTCCGTACTACATGGAGTAGATGGTGTGAATGCCTCTTCAGGCCATTCAGTGCTGACTAGTAGAAAAATTAAGATTCTTAAAACTATATGAAAAGCATAGCATATATCCAACAAATAAACTTAAACTTGATAGTTTTAGAGATTTTTTGATAGGTAAAAGCTTGAAATGGACACAGTTTCTATAAATCCAAAGAAACAAAAGTAGAAAAGGTTTCTTGGAGTTATGGTATTTTACTAGTGCTGATGTGCTGAAATCGGGATTTTTTAGCATGCTTTAAAAGACATTCAATTATTATTAAATGTAATGTGTTAAAAATGTACTGATCAATCTATCATCTTGCAAATTTAATCATTGACTGATTTTGCTGTGATTTATTTGAGTTGGGAAGTAATGAAAGTATCAGCACTTAAAAATCAAGTACTTACAGTTTTGTTCTTTGGAATAGTCATCACTTAATCTTTCTTTTGGTTGGCAGAAATTTGGCTTCCCTTGAAAAGTCTTTTCTTTTGACATGTGATACAGGTGAGTGTATCATACATATATGCCTTTGTTCTGGCACCTTGTATAGTATATATAGTACTTATATATAGTACCACCTTGTATAGTATTAACCTCTTTTTTCTTTCCTCTTCCTCAGTTTTTAGACATTTACATATAACTCTGTGCCCTAAAAATGATGGTAATAGGAAATTTTGCTAGTGAAGGCTAAAAGATTTTAAAAATAATTTAAAAAATCTGCTAAATTTCCAACTGGATACCTTGAAGAGGACATTGAAAGGGAATACCTTTATAGAATATCTTATAATGGCAAAAGGTCTTTCTCCCCTTAGGAAGGAAGTAAGGAAGGAAGGAAAGAAGGAAGGAAGGAAGGAAGGAAGAAAATGAAGAAAGGAAGAAAGGAAGAAAGAAAGGAAGAAAGGGAAGAAAGGAAGAAAGAAAGAAAAGCATGTAAAAATATAATAATCTTACTAAACTACTTATTTATATAAACATGCAGTTGATGGTTAGCTGTCATTGTACTCCTCTAAAATAAAAAGTCATGAAGAAAATGGAATATTTTGCTTATGTTTATCTAACATCAGCACAAAAAATAAAGTTGCAAAAAAAACAATTTAAAGATGTACTGCAAGTAAATGTTGCATTTTACATCTCATGTAATGAAAACATCTTGATTAACTTACATACCATTGGTATTCCATTAGCAAATGTTTTACAGATCTTTCTTTTTAGATTAAGTGCTGTTTTGCTCAGTTCTACAGTCTTGTTCCACACAGCTCCCCCGGACTTCAGACAGAGCATGGTAAAGTTTTGCTTTAATAAGTGAATAGAGAACAACCCAGTTACTTAGCTCTCAGTTAGAACACTGTCTGCATGTATGGTTGAATATCACTTAATATGTCAGGATTTTGGACGGCACATCAGACCCACAACCCCAACCTGAATGTGCATATTTAATAGGTATTACTGGGCTTACTAGGAGAGGATAACAAGCATAATACTGCATTTTTAACTGTGTTATTTTTTTTTTAATTCAAGATCTATAAAAGTGTGTCTATAAAACCCTGTTTGTGTGATATTTCTCAGCAAATGTCAATAAGCAGCAACTCAAAGGACTTTTCCTCAAAATCTTGCCTCCAGGAACCCTACAGTAACTACAGGGTAAAGTCCGAGTAAGTGGACAAGATCTGTACATGCCTGAAGGTCAGCAAATTTGCACTTGGATCAATTAATAGCAGGGCCATCCACCATAAATAGTCTCTCTTCTGCTGCAGATTCTGAGAACGGACTCCACCATCAGAAGCAGGTATCCGAACTGCAGTCCTGGCACACTGGAGGAGTCCATATATTTGCTACCACTTTACTGCAGACACTGAAGTCCAACAGAGCAATATGCACTTCAAGCTGCCTAATAAATAGTCCAGGTTGCCAGATGCTGACTCCCTCTGGGATCAACGGACAACAGTTGTGATGTCCATGTTAGCCACCCGTATGGTATAAATATATTTATTTTGCAGACAGGGCACAAACAAGCTCCGTCCACACTCCAAGCTCCAGGTCCTACTTCAAATAACACTTCATGCAATTGTGCCTGATACAATGCTGAGGCTGCCCACGATGCCTGCTGGATATTCAAAGTCTAAAGAATGAATAATGGGAATGGGAAAACCTAAATCTATAAATGCTAGAAAGGTATAAATTCCTCTACTTAAGGAAGTAGAGGAAGTAGCTATAAAAATAAGCAGTAAACAACAGAGGTTTGCAATACTGAATATGAATTCTCTACTAATTTCTGACTGTGTTTTAAAATTGGACAATAAGTCATTCAAGAAGCCTTCTACTACCATACTACTTTTTCTTTCTGCATTTATTTTTTCAAACTTACATTTGGAAACAGCTAATCATAATTTTTCACTGGTGTTTTCTCTCTAAGGAAAACTTTCACTGTTCACAGCAGTTAGCATTGAATTCTTCTAGTCCTCTAGAGGTTTGCTTTCATTTTCCCAGTAAAACCTTATGCTGTCAATATTGCCCCTTGGTTCTTTAGAAAAATGTGCCTAGAATGTTCCTGTTTGTCTATAGTGGAGATTTGATTATCTTGTAATTTCCTAACATAGTCTTCTGTTAGGAATAAATCTAGGTTATATTGGCTCTATTTCTTATGATTTTGTGGATAATGTCTTCCCTGCAGTCTAAGAAATCAAAACAAAGCACAATTCATATTTTTCTTGCAATTCTGTGAGATATTTTAGCCACTTTAATCCAATTCCTTACACATTTTTAATCTTCTACTTGGGAACACATTTTAATGATTTCTTTTCTGAAATTAACATGTGCAGTATGTAAATTGTGATAAAGAAAAGACAGGCTTATTTCAATTTTTTGTGAGCACAGCTAGTGAATTTATTTAATCATTAGAGCTGCAGAAACCTATATTTGCTGTAGAATTTGTTGGTGAAAATAGATGAGGAAATATGGAATACCTGCTTCAGATATACCCTCAGGCTACTTAAGGAAAGGTATAGTAAGAGAAACAAACAAATGAAAAGAAGATTAATTCATATATCTGTAGGTACTAAAACATGTTACTACTTCAATTCTAATATATTCCTTTGCACATTACTGCCTTTTTCTATATTTATAAGAAAAGAAATGTATTTCCAAGATGGTTTTCCTTAAAAAAAGTAACATAACTATTGTTTTATTTTTTGAAATATCTACATTTGATGAAACAACCCATTAACTTCAGTGCTGATTGAAATGCAGCCCTGCTCTCTCTGCTTTGAACATAAAGCATGCTTCTTATGGTGTAAACAGTTTTCAAATAGCTTTATCTTATAATATGCTTTGAATGAGATACACTAATTTTGATTCACAAAAGCATTTCATAATCTGATTATAGATCTCGCTGTTTCGGGGTAGAAGTTGAGAGGTGCAGTTCTCCTCTACAGCTCCACCACAGAGACTGGGCAACATTTGAAGTCTTACGATTCCCTGCGCAAGCCACTCAGAATTAGGGCTACATGTATCTCTGTATTAAAGAGAACTTTTCTGTCTAGTCCTTTTAAAAGATTAAAACACTAAGATTTTGACAGTTTAGTCCTTGCACATGTGAAAATCTGTAGTCATGTACCAAAACACCTGTCCAGGTATACTCCCCAGGCATCTGGGGACCCCAGCTCTGCATGTAATGACTCATTTGTAATCAATAGCCCTTTTGCAATCCCAGACAGAACACACATTTTCAAGTTAGATCGCACATGCAGATCACTGAACAAGGAAGGGATCAGTGGCAGCAGAGCAGGAGTATCCCCAAGAGGCCTTGAGCACTACTGGTGCCTCTTGATGCTGCTGTTCTTGTTCTGTAGCCATGTACTGGTGGGCAGTAGCTGAGGTCAGTCACTGTCTCCCTAAATACCGGTGCTCTCTCAGTTACATCGAGGCAAGACCCAAGTAGCCTAGGCAGAAGCAGAGGAGATGTTCTCTCCTCTTACTTCTCACCTAGATGAGCTGACAGTCAAGAGAATTCCCTAGATGCTACAGATCCTATTAGGCCTGTCGTGGGAACCGCGTCCAACTTAAGTCATGTGTAGCGCTCAGATCACTGCAAATTCCAGCTCTCAGCATCATATGTTGGTTTTAAAGAGCTGTTAACACTAGCTAAACCCATCAGTGCAATGCAAATAGTCAGGATCATGCCTGTTCATTTTCTGTTCCGTGGCTCCAGAAGAGGATTTGACTTTAAGAGAATAAACTGCAAGTAAAGGAGCAGATCTCATAGTTCTGTGTAATCAAAGCTGATTGATAGTACTGTTGAAAATATTATCAATTCTATTTAAACTTCCTTCCTATTAAATACCTAAAGCTGGAAGACATTTGCTTACACAAGTCCAAAATGTCAGAGAAGTTGTACCTGTTTGATAAGAGCAGAATATCATCTTTTGGTTACTCAGTATTCTTAGTGAAATAAACTAGATTCCCATTAACACAGTGCAAATGCCCAGGTTTTTTCCTCCCTCTTTTTAGAGCCAAAATGGAATAAGTTCTTGGTACCTTGGTTCTTACCAGCAGTCATACCCTAGTAAATTGTTATGACCTTGAAAAAAGTTCAATGAAACCACAAGGAGTCAGACTATTCATTCTGTTTCAGCTCCTGGAAAAACAGCATCCAAATACTGCTGTATTAAATGAAATCAAGAAATAAATAAGATAGTGTAATAAATATTGAGCACCAGGCAAAACCTGAGCTATCCAAAAGTTAAGCACAGAGCTCACCCTATGCAAATAAGTACCAACTATTGTTTATTGAACCTGAAACAAACAAGGACTTATTTTATATGTTGCATGCCAAGAATGAAACAGGATTCGCTCTGCCACAGGGTCCCATAGGCACAGTCCCACAGAAATGCTTTTCTTCACAAAAAGAGGGACAGTTTGGTTCAAACTCTGAACACATGATGAAAAGAAGCTCTTAAAAAAAAATAATATATAGAGAACAGGCATTAGGCTTAACTTCTGTTAAATGAGCAGTAGAATGAAATGCTAGTAATTAAGGATGGAGACCAGTGGTTACATGTGATAAATTATTTGGCAGTGGTTATTTGCTTTAAAGCATGTCCCCTTAAGGGGTACTTCTTATTCTTGAAAGCTTATCTGGGAAGAAGAGATTTGGGTAGGAGACTGGATGCAGTAAATGAAACAACTTGCTAAATGATTTACTATAGAAAAGTTGTGTACAATTTTAAATGTGTACAGTTACATCAATTTTGCAAAGCAATTGCTCTGTGCAATTATTTTGTTTATTGTTACTTTTCAGTTATGACTAAACTTGTATCTAAGTTCATCGTTTCCATTTTTTCAGGCAGATTGCCACTACACAGAGAGGAGGACTTTTTCCTAATTATGCAAAGAATAGAAAAATCAGATTAATTATTTGGCTACCTGTTGCTGAAATTTGGCATGCTTGAGAACTGAGTCAGCAAAGACACATGAAGCAGTCCAGTTAATTCACATCCAGCTGCCAAAATGTTCCACCTATTGAGCAGATAGCTGGCATTCATAACTCACCAGAAGCATTTATTTTTATCTAAGTACAAATAGTATTCTGTTGAAAAAGTATATCAAAGGTTGCCATTTTATTGATATTGCAAAGAGAATTTGCAGAACTTGGGAAGGCAAAACATCTTCTAATGTTCAGAGTAACTTCTGAATAGACATAGGTCTAAATTTTTTCTCCTCCCCTGCACCAGCCCCATCATTTTTGAGAAAATTGGGTCACAGTGAGTGCAGAATCAGTCTTAATAATTTGAAAGGAAACACTTTCCTTGTTATTACTTAATACACAGGGGCCCAGACTAACCTTTGCACAGGCCTTCCTGACTGATAGCAGCCTTGCTTGCACTCCTCCCATGATGGCTGGGGCAGAAGCCAGCCAAGCTAGCAGCTGCCTGAGGCAGCTACAGTAACCCTAAGATGTTAGGGGGACAACAAGAAAAGATGAAACTCCGTCTTGTACACTAAAAACAGCTCAGCTAAAAGTATTTTTCTCCAATGCTTTATTCCATTCAGGACATGGCATGGTTTTAAAAGCAGTAGAATAAAATCCAAACAGCCATTTTACCATATCTGGGAATGCAGATGTTGCCTTAATTCTCCTCTGAAACAAATTAGTGAGATCAACTTCCAGGCAAGCTCTCACAGGCTCTGAATAGCCCACGATTTCCTCCTTCATGTTTTTGCTTATCACAGAATGGTGCCAACACAGATCACTGAAAGTGCTTGCCTCTGTATATGCTTTTGGAATTACAGTTAAGTGCCAACTGTAGATTTCAGGGGACAAGACACTCTACATTTTCTTTCCACAATAGGTATGTATTTTTTTACCATATAACAATTTCACCATTTTCTCTCACCCTAAAATGATTCAGTGACAGGTCTGAACTCTTTTGTCACATTCTGTATGTCTATTAAGGCTTGTTTTCCACTTCCTACAAAACAAATATAAATCCCAGGAAATCTGAATTTGAAATGTATGAGTCATTTCGAACATTATTTTAATGACTGAAGTAGAAAGAATAATTTTCTACTCTGCTTCTTGAAGAAGAACAATGTGTGTTTATAATCTTAAAAAAACAACAATGTAGCCATGCTGATTTTACAAGTAAGGAAGCTGTTGGAAAGAATCAAACACCAAAACAGATTTTACTTAAAATAGTCTGTTTATGGAAAAGAAATTTGGGGTTTTTTTGAAAATTAATAAATTGTTGAAGTGTCTACTTTCAACATTTTCTAGAATAAAAGCAAACTCCCTAAATCCCCCTGGTAAAACTGTTTCATTTTGCCTGGAATACTGAATTATTCACTAGGCAAAAAAAAAAGTCAACCCCAAAACCCAAAACACAAAACACAAAAACCAAGAGGAGAGGAGAGGAAAGGAGAGGAGAGGAGAGGAGAGGAGAGGAAAGGTGAAGAAAAGGGACAGAAAAAAGAAAAGGATCATTTAATAGGCTAGTTGTTAGGGTATCATTTTACCCTAAAGTGAATCCTTGCTCCGCAGAATGTCTAAAGGTGAAATACTGATAAATACAGGAATTCCAGATGTGAGGATTCTCTTTTTGTGGCTCAATTTAATTGTTTCTATAGATGACTGTGTAAAGCTTTCTTTGAAGTCTCTTGAGAAGTTGTGTTTTAATCCAAAGATTAGATTTGGCTCTGAGAGCAAGTTAACATTCTGTGTCTTCTTTGTTTGTTTTTTTTTTGTTGTTGTTATTTTAAAAGAAAGTGAATCAGAGAACCGATTGGTCTAACAGCCATACTGTCCGTAAAAGTGCTTTAGATGCAGACTTTCTTATATGCAGACATCTAACTGACATTATATATCCAGTGATCATTCTTTTATCAGTTTCCCTCTTTGTAGCAGGAAGAAAAGAACAACAACTTCAGCTGCTAATTATTTTTCCAATAGCTGAAAGAACTCAACCTGGCTTTTCAGTGGTTAAACTGTATTTTCCCCACCTGCGGTGATATACTTATTTTTACAAAATATACATCAAAAGAAGTGCATGTCAAGTCAGATACTAATAATTATAGACCTATGTAAGAGAATACTAGGTACATAGACTTGGATAAATAATTATATCTCCACAAAATGTAGAAAAAAAACCAGTATTATAGATCCCGATGTTCAGGACAATAGGTGGCTTCCATCCTTTTGCTGTGTTTTTCTCTCAGTTCCAAATGATGACCAACTTGCTGCGTAATGGGTAGTAACGTACACACTGTGTACTAACAGGATATGAATATCCCATTAGCATCAGGCTTTAGGTGACCTTTTAAACTCCCACCCTGCAAGTGTGTTCAGAAGAGGTTCAGAGGAGATGAAACTGAAATAGTGTTAAAAATGTCAGCAGTGACCTGCTGTCACTTGGGTTCTAAGCCAAATGGAGTTGAGCTCATTTAGGAAATAGTAGGAGGTTATTAGGAATCTTTTCTTAGAGGAGACAGAATCACAGCTACAAGAAGTGAAGAAATGAGAGATAAAAATGAGATGACAGGGGGAAAGAAAGGTACTGAAAAAACAAAGTTAATATATCCTTAAAGCTACAGCCTTATAGTCTTAAAAAAAGTTAATATAACCTTACACAAAGTGGTCTTTCGGAGAAAAAGATGGAAATCGGTCTTTCTGGTTACGTCTAAACTGCTGGTCTCATGAGCATGTGCATCACCCTGTACTGTCATGTGAGTCCCTGCCATAATCATCCACTAGCTTCTGTGCATTTTTCAAAATAAGGAACACTTGCGTAGGCAGAAATGGAAAACAGGCCTCAAAATGTAAAATCTTATTATGCCTATCACGAAGAGAGGTTCAATGCTGTGAGTCACTGTGACTCTAGAGCAATCCTTTTAACATTTCTGACAATAGTGTTTCGCCTCTGAGAGAGCAGACCAGGAGAAGATAAACTATTTTTATTCTCTGACCTTAGAATATCTGGGACAAAAAGAAGGTACATCTCATAGAGGCTCTTTTGAGGTTTGTTCACACAAAAAACGTCAGTTTGATAGGTTAGTTCTGTCTTAGTGTGGCAGTGGATGTATGTCCACAGGAATGTATGAAGCTCCTTTCAAGTGCCATCATACCACACCAGGAGGATAAAGACAGATCTCTTCCTCTAAGGATGGAGCTGAAGGTCTCATCTGTGATCTTTAGGACTCCCCAAATTTGGAATGTAATTTTTTATAAACATAGCCACTGGAAAACCCTTTGTATGTTGACAGGTTAAATATAACACCAAGAACCCAGTCTTAAAAGTGCCAAACAGCAAAAGGCTTAATCCTAATTCATGCCCTGCTCCTTTGATTATGTAAATATGCTGTACAATAACAAGTCTTAGGAAAACCAGCCTGGTTCTGACCTGAGAATGTCTCCTTGATTCCCCTCTTAATGCCTAATTTGGAGGGAGGGGAAGGAACCATGCTGGCAAAAGCACAGCAGAGAGCAAACTGTGCAGTTGGAGGCAGAGACATGGGAGGAAGGGCTGCAGCAGCCAAGATGGTTTGGCAGAGTGTTGTAATCAAACAGGTACTTGGAGCTTTACCAAATATTCAAACTGTCCAACTACCTGGGCCCCATAGACCCTGACAAGCAAAACAGTCAAATGCATGTCTCTACACTCTGGAAGAGCAAAGGAGCCCTTGGTTTCGCAAGTGCCACTTTCACACTGGCAGAGGCGTGCATGTGAAAACCTGCCAGCCCGGTCCCGGGGACGAGTTGTGCTACTGGAGTTCCTGCTCCTTTAGCAGCCTGATCCCCATCATCGCATCCTTCCTAGCCCCTCTCTGAAAACTGTGTTCTCTTTTCAGTATGCCACCATTGCTAAATATTTTATCTGTGATACACAATGCACTTGTTCCACCAATTGAACTGAAGCAGACATTTGGCCCATGGGGCTCGAGGCTAGATGGCCATTTAAAGAGAAGTATGCATAATTAAATTCTGTCTTATTTTATGCCTTATCCTCCCTCTCCCCTTTTATCTCCAGCTACTATTAACAGGCTCCTTTTCATTCTCCCCCTTCTTATCCTTTTTCCTTCTTTCCCTTTCATCCTTGTTTATGTCTTTTTCATTTTCCCTTCCTTTAATTTTTTTCCAAATCCTTTTGATCATGTGTCTCCTCAGCCCCCCATTTCTTTACCCAGCTGTGTTCATGGGCTTTTCCATTTTATATCAGCTTCTCTGTCTCTTCTTTCTTACTGTGTTCCTAATTCTTCAGATGAATTAAACCTTATTCCAACAATCCCAGGATCTGATCTTCAATATTGTCTCTAACCAATGTTAGTCACCATTCCTTAATGAGTAGATTTGGATGGAAACAAAGCATATGGCTAGAAGGAACAGTGTGGAAAATAAGGTGATAATATCAGTGGTATGAAAATGAATTTAATTACATTATTCTTATCGTTATATCATCCAAATGCTCATTTGCTTTGACAACGATTTTCTCTCAGCATGCATGACATCTTAGCCATGTACTTAATATATAGCTTTGTCTCACATACAGATAATCTCTTTCATTTGTTACTAAAAAGCAGTGAAAATTTTGTCTAAATGAAATCAGATCTGCATGCTACCAGCATGAATATAATCTTTGGAGCAAATGGTCTTGCCAAGAATGTCTGTGCAGGTCATGTATATCTGTTTTAATTATTCTCATATAAATATACTTGTTTTCTGTAACTGTACATAAGTACATACACAGCAGCAAGGTATATGGGGTAAGTTACCCAGTTACGAATTAGCCTCTCTATCCATTAAACTGGTGCAAACAGAGTAATTTGCTCACTTTCACACGCTTTCAGGCAACGTGCCTCTGCTTTGAGTACTCTCATAGTTTCTCAAGTTTCTAGTTTGAAACCAACACTCTTGAACTTAGATTTCTTGTCTAGCAGTCTAGCATCCTTTAAAAAAAAAAAAAAAGTGATAGTCCCTCAGCCTTCTTTACTGCAGCATTTGCACATTCTCAAGCCCTCCAGTCATGCACTGCGACAGAGTGGTTTGCAGATCACGTTTACACCCTTCAGATCCAATGTGCCAGAAAAACATGGAATTCAAGTTCAGGAAAGAAATGCTTTTGAGTTTAATTTCCAAGACTCTTGACATCTACAGGTGCTTTGGCACACTTTCTCCTGATCTATATTAATCTCTTCTCTAACTCTGCCTTTTTTTTTTTTTTTTTGTAAGCAACTGAGGCTGATGAGTCTCTTCTTTCCTCCCTGAGTTCTTCTTGTGCAACAATGTCCTAGTCTCTTGTGCACAGCCGAATCCCACTCTGACCTCTCCCTGTTCAATGATGATGAAAACATCATCACTCACACTAATCCATCATTCTCCCACCTAAATCTGTCCAGAACTGGTCCTTGAAGGTGAACCAGGACTCCTGTGTCAACTAAAGTTATTAGTCAGAACTGGTGGTCCTTAGTACTTTTTTTTTTTTTTCCCATTAAATCTGTCCGGAACTGGTCCTTTGTCAACTAAAGTGATTAGTCAGAACTGGCGGTCCTTAGTACTTTTTTTTTTTTTTCCCAGAGAAGCATTAAATGTCTTTTTCAAGCAAACCAACTTCTGAAGATGACATATTTTCTAGACATAAAATAAACTCAGAGAATGCCCTCCATGTATAGTACAAAGGAGACCTCTTAATTTCATAAGAAGTTACCACTCACTTCATTGCAACGCGTGTAGTACAAAGGAGACCTCTTAATTTCTTAAGAAGTTACCACTCACTTCATTGCAACGTCTGAAAAAACACCCTTTTTCCAAATTTTGCAGCATTTTAAAACTACTTATGTATGAAAACTTCTTTTTTTTAATATCAGATCAATCTTCCACAAACTCTTTTATTGATGTATCAGTAATATTCATAACATTAATTTTTTAAAGTCTTTAAAAGTTTGCATTTTATAGGCTGTAATTCATCATAAAACCAATACTACACATATATTACACAAGAAAGCTCATCTTTATGATGACACTGACATTTCTTTTCACTCTGAGCAGAGCCAAGAGAATGCCACTGATGCGTCCTCTGATTTCTCCCACCTAAAGAACTCAATGAATTCATAAGGATGAATGTCATCAACTGAGATCAGCAATCACATAACATACACATACATAATCCAGACTTTCTGTGTCTTTCATTTGTGTCTGGTAGAGTGCTCTCCTTCAGTAATTTTTTTCAAATGGGCTGGACAGAAAGGACCATGAAATATAAGGGGACCAATCCTATTCCAAATATCCTTTTCATGTTAGCTACTGGTAAGTTCCACTTTTCTGCATCAGTCACAATTGTTTCATCATTTTCTGGGTCCCTTTATTCTGGGTCTCTGATTCCTCCCCCCCGCCCCCTTCATGCCTTTCCACTTCATTAGTGCTTCTGTTACATGCCGTTTTGTTTCTCAACTGCACCTTTCCTTTTTTTGTTTCTTTGCTATCCTTCCCCTCCTTTCTGTCCCCCACCTTTCCTATTTTTCCTAGATTTTCTTCATAAAAGCTGAAATGCATAGAAGAATTAAGAAAAATGAGAAAAATTGTTCTCAAGGGCATCAGGAGCAGCCCAGAAATGTTTGCTTCTCAGTAAAACCTAAAATGTTCAGTGAATGTGAGGGACATTTTCACTTACATTTATCTAAGATGGATATAGCTAATACAGCTGGTGTTCTGCTATCAGTGGAGAAAATCATGTGGCCGTGTGAGCTGCAAAAGATTAAAGAACCTGAAGCATATTTATGCCAAAATGGTATTTATAAAGGTCAAAATATAACATAGGGTGACTGAAGACTTAAGCATTGGTTTTGGAGAAAGTAACCTTAAATGGGCAAAAATGCTGTTAAGTTATGACAGGAGGAATTATATTTAATTCTTGGTTCTCTCTTCATTTTTTGTGATGTGCAGAGTGACAGCTTTCTAACTTAATCCCGTGCCAGGTACTATGAGCATTACAAATCAGTAACATTGTTTCCATTGTCTTACTGTGCAATCACTATTTTTAATATTAACAAAAATATAGATATGCCTATGGAAGTTATATTAATTTAAGAAGTCATTCATCTTTATGATTTCAAGCCCTCCCAGTTCCTGTCAGATTTCATTTTAAATAAAAATGATTATTTTACCAGTGCACTTTAGTGGGTGTTAACAGAACGAAACACACTAAGTTCAAAACTGGACCTAGAAAATGATAAGAATAAAACCATCTATTTCCTTTTTGTATCTTTAACAGTGTGCTGTCTTGTCAGGGCATCTTCAGAGACAGCCTTAAGGCCAAATGCACTGTACAAACCACTCAGGCTGAATAACTTCACAACTATTTTCAGACTGTTATTCCCCAAACTAGTAAGAGAATAATCCAAAAATCTTCCAGATCATCCCAGCTAACAGGGAGCACAATCCATGGTACCACAAATCCACTCTGCTGCAGCAGTACTTCCCACTCTGCTTTGATCTGAGTCTCCCCAGACATCCCCAGACAAGTTTACACAACCTGTCCTTGTATCCTTATGTAGAGCCACCAGCAGCCTCAGTGCTGCCAGGCAGAGGACCTACTCTTTGTCAGACTAGTTAGGGGCATGCCTTTAGCCATACCTTGCTTTCCATCGGATACAAATGATTAAGAGAAGAACTCTTTTGTTGAACCTCTTCTCCAAACCCTCAAAGATGTTGCTGAAGGATGGAAAACAAGACCCAGTGAATTTCTTTCTGGGATTCCTAATTCCAAAACAGCCAGAAAAGACCATAGCATGGTATCTTCAGAGGTTCAGCTGCACAATTCTGAGGCTGATGAAAGAAAACAGAAAGCAGAGATAAGAAGGTACAGGAGCTGCTGACAGAGGAGGCCAACAATCCTGACCTGAACCATCACACTAGCTAGATTCCACACTCCTTCACTTTGACCCTGGCCATTGCTGGATATTCACTTTTTACAAACACGTTTTACTGCCTAAAATAGCAATAGAATAATGGAGCCTGGCGTCATCCGACATTTGCCTTGTGAGCCTGCCTTATGACCTCTTGCATTTAAGCTCAGCATTATTCCAGCCAGCCTTATCTGTGGACCAGTGGTCCATGGCAGTCTCCACTGCTGCCTTCCTGTCTATCCCTTCTCCTCAATCCTCTTTGTACCAAGGGGGAAGCCAGTGCAAAGCCTCAGTGCTATTTCCTTGTGTTTTCAAGCTGGTGTGCAAAAACACAAAGCTATGCCTATATTAAGAAAGCTTAGTGGTTTCTTTCTTTGATATGATGTATTTCTGTCAGTCAGGATGGAACATTTATGGTCTCTTTTGCTCAAGTGCCCTCTTGCCACACCAGGTCACGTCATACAGGTCTTCCAGGCATGCTGCAGCATCTGCCATGACACAGGTATTTCCAGATTTGTGCCCAGTTTTTGCTTTGTATTTTTGCAGGGATTTCCTTCACATTTGCAGCAAGTTCAGAGTGAGGACTGCTGGGAACCAACTGATTGAGATGGAGTTGTAATGTGCCCAGAGGGTAAGGATTGGTGTCATTCATGCTAGCAGATACTGTCCTAGGGACATACTCAAGAGGGATCAAAGGAGAAACACATCTCCTAAAAGAAGCTCTACTGTAGGTAAAAGGCTTACATGAAAAGCCACACACTATGACTTTCTCCAAGTGACATGTCAGAAAACGGTTTTCTCTAGATGGGAGACAACAGATACTAGTCAGTAGGGAGAGATTCTTCCTCTGTTCAAACTTGATGGGAATAAAAGTCGAGGACTAATGAATGTTTATCAAAATGGCAGAAAGGAAAACCATTTTTCAGGAGAGCAGTCAGGGACCTACAGCAGTAACTGGCGTATTTCCTGGAATTCTGGCAACAGACAGCTTAGTTTACTGCTTTCACAGGGTATGAGAAACAAGGTAAAGAGGGAATGCAGAAAGATATCACAAAGACAGAGAGATGAAAATAAAGGTGCTCCAAGGAAGGCATCAGCAAAACCTGTGGACTTCTGACAGTGAACTATGACACAACGATGTTCTGAATTAATACTGCCACCATCATCCATTGGTGGATGTCCATGGTTTGGGGAATGGCCTTAGGACAGAGCCACAGCTTTCTGTGTGCTTAACTGGGCAGCCTATTGCTCCTTATTCTAATCTTGACATCGTTTGGCCAGAGCATGCTGGACATCTGCTTCAAGTAGCTTCTTAGTTACCGCAATGTCATAGCTCCTATAAGTCGTGACGGTGAACTCAGGGGGTTCAGGAGCCCTGTGCGCTCTCCTCTGTATGAACAGACCAAATAGGCCTCAGCCTGGCCTTTCACCTCCATCTTTGCCTCATCTCTGCAGAGCTGTATAGCAAAATCAGCACAGGCACTGGGGAGCTGTCACAAGATTTGGATGGTACTTAGTATCCCGAAATGCAGTGCAAGTGCTGAGGGAGCTGAGCTGTTACTACTGATTTCCCTGGGAACAGGACTGGATCAAATAAGAACAGTGCTAGTAGTGAAAGTGTTCAGGCAAACAAATCAGGCACAGGCTTGTTCCTCAACTAGTGTGATCATGAAAAAGTGAAAATATTCTCACTTCTCCTTTCGAGTTTTTCCCCAGTTACTCTATTTTGTGGCATTTCAGAGATTTTATAGACAAGAAATAGATAGAAGCAGTTAATTCCAGTTATGATGTGGACTATTCCAATATGTTTGGTGCTCAGAAGGGAGAAATTCCAATCTAGGAAAATTTCAACTTGTATCTGCAATGCTTGTGACCACAAAGGTTATTGTACATAATTAATTCAATTATATTCTGAAGAGCTCTGTCAATTCATTGTTTGCACCTGAACTTTTGAATTTGGCAGCAGGACAGCCCTGATGTTATAGAAGTGTTCTAATCTAGGTGTTTTACAACTTGCTGGTGCTTGATTTTTAACAGTATTCTTTTAATATATTTTCTTTGTTTGTACTGTAATAAAAATAAGAGTTTGCGATGAAAACTTAGTGCCTCTGATTTAACATCTGTCTCTCTGGAAACAACATACCCTCAGTTTATAGTTTCAGATAATGACTGGTCAGTTCCTCAACATGAGAAAATTTTCCTCAGCAATGCTTGCACCTGATCACTGCATAGGAGAAGGGAGAAAACAACATTGCCTCATTTGCCACATCTTTTTGAGAGCTGTAACTAATACCACTATGTAGCCCTTTGAATGCAGCTAGACTTTATTTTTTATATATATATACATATATATATATATGTGGGTAGTAGTTTTACCCCAAAACACACCTGTAATTCCCACTAATACTGGTATGAGGGTAAAAACCCCAAATCTACCACACTACTGCTTTTCTGTGCATAGAATTCCTGTTAACTTTAATCAAAGTTCTTCACAATAAGCAACAGCAGGATTAGTACTCATTTTGAAAAGAAAAGTGATTCTGTGATTCTGTGATTTACCACATCTGCAAAGCCTTCCTGACTTTTATTTATCATGCTTTTATTTTGGTAATCATTCTTGTCTCATCAGAATGGTTATTTAAACTTGCGAGAGGAATCCATTTCAGCATTATGTTTTAGCACATACATTTGTATCCATCATAATTCTTAATTTAGCCTTAATAAAATAATTTAACAGTTAGTATAAAATCAATTATTAAATAATTGATTTTTTTAGCACAATAGTGCATGGAGCAGGAGAATCAATAGCATTCATGGCCACAACAAATTTCAAGTTATCATTCCTGATGCCTTTGACAAATCAATGGGTAGTTGAAATCCTACTAATCTGATTTTGTGTAACTTGCTTAAAAAAATCTCACTGCATGCAAACAAAGTAATTGTTTGATTGAGTACGTTTCTGCATTTATTCTCTCCTGTTCTTGCTCCCCGCTTTGTCTCCTTGGGGCCACACTATTTAAATAAACTCCCATTATTTTCAGTGGAATGACTTGCTAAAGGGAAATATTTGTGTCCCTTCACTGGACATCTGCTGTTGGTATGAAAGCAATCAAGAGGAAAAAATGATGGTATGAAGCACATTTAACTTTCACGCCTCTTCATCATTCTGCACAAGCGAACACCAACAAGAATTCATAAGCATATCAAAATATATTCCTCCCCTTTCTAGAAAAGCAGAAATATTTAAAAAATAAATAATCAGAAAAAAAACTAAATAAGACAAGTAGATTTTACATGTGAGCCTTCCAACTTTGTAGTACTTCCCCTGACTCATTACCATTTTTCCAAAAAAATATTCATGTACTTCCAAACACACAAATATGAAATAAATTCTACAAATGACCAACACAGACTGTGTAATTCAGAATTATCATCATTATAACATACAATCTACTTGCCAACAACTTTTTAACATATTAAGATAAAAACCTGCAGTCAGCACAAGCGGTGGTGTGAGAGGTTGTACTTACATCTATGCTCATGTGCTGCCTCTCTGATGGATTCTGCATCACTGACTACTGTGTCTGCCTGCTCAGAATTGCCATTGATGAGACGGTACGCAGTGTTTTGCAACACTATAAATTGTTGTTAAAGTAGACTTCACAGGAAAAAAAAATCATTTTTTTTTGTTGAAAGACAACTACATGATATAAAGTGCGCTTCCTTCCATTCAGTTACAACTGTAGGAAAAAAACCCCTTAACTTTGTGTTCCAGTAGGATCCAATTTAATAACGTCTCATGGATCTTACATGACAATTGCATCAAAGTAATAGCAGGAAGTCATCTAGCAGTGCCATTGACAACACAAATGCTACATTGCTAAATAAGAGTTAGTAATGAAGAGGCAGAAGGAACACTAATTCCATCCATCGATGACTGTTTTAAGACCCACAAAGACAAACAAAGAGGCTGCATATTTCACTTCTGTTTCACAAACTCCTAATTATCCGTAAATGAACTTTTGGGAAAAACTTAATCTTATGCCAAGGCACAGCTACTATTATCTGATGTTAATTCAGAGCTATTGAAGAAAAATACATGTGAATGAACAAACTAAAGAGAAGTCTACAGGCAGTAAGAAAACTAACCTTATATTGAATATGGCTTTTGAGTTGGCTCTTGCTTCTGCACATTTTTGGTGGAATGAACCCGAGATGTCAGAAATATGTTCTCCTAACTGGAGACACCATCTGAAGAGCTCTCACAGATGTAATCAGTCGATATTAGCACTAACGGCATCAGTCATTACAATTCCAGTTGACTCCTTCAGTCCCCTGCCTTATATGAAGACATCTGAAAAACAAACCTTTGTCAAGTATTTATAGGTATTGCTACTAAGGGGATGTTCTGTCTGATGAGAGCCCACAGAGAAACCCACTCTGGAAAGGATTTATCTATGGAGAAGGATGGACTAGAATATTTTTAGCAGAAAAAATATAATGCTATAGCTCTGCTGGTATAACTCAGTGTGTGTTCCTTCTGTTATGTAATAAGTGTCAATTTATTTCTGAACAATTACTTTGCCTTGGAAGACTGAGAAGTTAGCTCACTTCACAGTGCTTATCTCCTAAATTTTGATTCTTCTGGTCTCATTCCTTGACACGGTTGATTACAGAAGCACTGAATAGAAAGAAGAGCAACTTGAAGTTCAAATGAGTAGGGAGAGGTAGAACAGTACAGAACTTTGAAGACAATGAAATTAAGCCTAAACTTATAATAGAAAAGGATGTTAACCCAGATGAATGACAAGATCAAAGAAACAAATGACAAAGATGATATTACAGTCTGTATTTGTACAGGCTTTGAAGACTGAATATATGAATACTTGCAAGTATTTGCATTTGATCAATCCTGTGTTTCTGTTTCTTTCTGCTCCTGACCAATCCTGTTCAGCCACACACAAATCTGAAGGTTATACACTCTCAGTTGCCACAAGGAGCTGTTTGTTGAACAGTATTGGGTATCTGAACTATGTTGCTCTCGTCTCCTGTATGTACCTCCTAATAAAGTTGGTAGAGACACAGCTAAGGATATATTCATTTTCAGAAAAGCTAAGAACAAGTAGTAAAAGAAGAACAGTGAAGATACTTTTCTTTACAGGGTATGGGAAGCTAGAAAAAATATTAAAAGCCATGTAATATATTTGAAGATGCAAAGGTGGAAAGTGAGGTGGCTCTGAGTGCAGTAATAAGCCTTAATGGCCCTGATCAGCCTCACGTGGAGCTTCCACCCACACCTTCTACCTAGTGCTCTCAGGAATCCAATTTCAGCTCACCCTGATGTCTTCAGTCTGTGCTGGAGCTATGCTGTAGGAATACTGGTCTCCACATGTCTGGTTACAGACCCCGCTGACCCAGTCCCCAACCTGTGGTTTGACTTCTGGACTTGATCTTGGACCTGTCTTATTGCTGTGGACTTCCTCGGTGATCACCGAACACAGTCCTAATCCTGACCTGTAGATTGTCTTCCTGGTTTCATCTTGGACCTGCTTCATTACCATGACCTTGCCTGATGGTCTGGAGCCTTGGTTGAATGTGGCCATGCTCTCCTGGCTTGCTCTGCTCACTTTGCTGGGGCTAGTGGATCAGACCCCTGGCTCTTTTCCTGCTGCGAGGTGCTACTGCACTCAGCTCCTGGCTCCCCATCCCTTAGGGAGCAGCTAACCCTTTCTATTCCCTGACAGAAAGTTCAAGTTTGAAGACACCTGCTTCTCACATATACTATACAGTATAAAGTATTTCTAAGAGTAGAGTTAAAAGCGACAATGGTTTTAAGTGTTTGTATATTGTTAAACACAATAGAATTCTAATAAAGAATCAGAAGAGAAGACAGGATTTGGCTTACAGACATCAAAATGCATCAAACACAACCTGGTATGAGGTACACGTTCTTCCTTGTCCATACAAATCACACGTGTAGGTAGAAGGAGACTATGTTGACCATGGAATCAAAAAATTTGCTTCCAGCAGAAGAGACAGAATTGAATAAATTTTTTTATGAGTTTACAAGCTTCTACCTGCCTACACCACACTCTGTCTTATCCATTTTATTATAGCAAAGTGTGAGATTATGAAATAGATATTCTTCCACAATGCAACTATTTGTTCTTGGGCGTGAACTAGCAGTAACCATCTCTGTACAGTGCCATCTGTTGCTCTTTGCTCTCCTGACATTCAGATCCTAAAGGTCCCCCATTGTCTTCCTTGGATACTTCAGACCTTTTTCTCACTTCTGTTTTAGCAATTTCTGATTAAAGATTGCTTCTCTCTAGTAATTTAAATACTTTTTTCAAAGATCTGTTTGTGTTGTCTCTCTCAAGTCCCAACTACGCTTCAATATCAAGGCCACGAGTGGCCATGTAGAATTTCCTCAGCTATCACAAAAAATCTTGTTTCTTAACAGTTAGGAACAAAGAGGACTTTTTGGTTTTTGTAGCAACCAAACTTCAAAGTGATCAACTGAATAATGCAAAGTGTCCTTGGTACAAAATGGATCAGTTATCATTGCTTGCACAAATCATTAGCAGTATTAATAAAAAAAAATCAGTCATATTACACATGACAATATCTGATAGGGAACAGTCACAGTTGTGACTAGCACATTTCAGTGCCAAATTAATGATCAGGGATCAATTCCAGTGCCAGCAAGCCCCAGCTGCAATAAGCAGAGAAGATGATGAGCCTCTACTGAAGACAGTACATTTTGTATGCAGCTACTATTGCAGCTGGTTTAGATTGACCTTAGACTCCAAGGAGCCCTCTTGTTCTTTGGAGGCAGGGAAAGACAGGGTATGGGGTGGATGTGATCTTTTAAGAACACTAGTATGTCCTTATCCTAAAAAAAAGGGCACACCTGACTTTTTGAATAAACACTAGAAGATTTATTCAGAACACTATGTTTATCACTGAAATAGCCCTTCAGTAACAAATTAAACCTTTACAGCATCTATGGATTTTTATGGATATATTAAACATTATGAAACAGAATATAATTGAGTGTAATGCAATCAATAAATCCTAGCACATAGATAAGCACACTTTTTTCGTTATGAAGCTTTTGACAAAAAAACAACAGTGAAAAGGTGAAGAGTATCGGTACAAATCTGGCTTAGAAGATAAAACCACCTAACAATAAGTGAACACTGTCAAAGCAGATGTTGCTATGTAAGAAGAAAGAGTAACAAATTGAAAAAAAACTTTTAGGTTTGGCATGTTCTCCCTCAACCTACAGTAATGATGTGATTTTTCTTGAGTGGTCCTCCTGCCCAAAGATTGGCTCTGGGATTTCACTGTAGCAGAGAATTGCCTTTGATAAAAAATGTGTATTAGAATCATTGTCTGCCTTTCTCCTAACAAAGCACATCTTACTTTTGCTAATTAGCTATACACTAACTAAGAAAATGTGTCCATCCCATGAAGAAAATTACCTTTTCATCACATTTCCATGACATTTAAACAGTAGTGTCATTGAAAGACTCACGAAGTTTTGTCTGTCTGAGTGGGCTAGTGAAAAACCATTCTTGTCTGATTACTTTATAGTGCAAAAAATAGCTCTGAGCTGAAAGAGTGAGGTTATCTGCTACTGATCCAAAAGATCAGGTGACAGCCCCGTAGCCCACATTCTTGGCCACTTAATCAGCATTGTCACGGGTCAAAAAAAGGCAGGATATTTGGGCCTTCCTCCGACATTTGAATACAAGTCTTTGCTTTTCTGTTTGTGCTGTAACATGAGCAAGAGAGTGTTTCTGCTTCGTATCATTATAGGAAGGGTGACTTCATGCTATGGATTATGCAGGATGGCCTTGATGTCTTATGGAATTTGAGATCTGTGTACTTGTTCTTGTGCCAGTAATAGAGAATGAATAACATTGTGAATATCATTAGCGCCTTAAAGGAAAAGTAACAGCTAAAAAAATAAACACAATATATATGTAATTATTAAGCATATATGTATGCCTATCCTAAGAGCTTTTCCTTGACATTGGTCAAGTACTTCTGTTTCAACATTATGATAAGTATTTAGACCTTTATCTGTTCTTTATCAGTTTAGAATTTTAAAAAAATAATTTCTCAGAAGTAGCTCAGAGTTCTGGAATATTGGAAATGGATCTCCAAGAGAATGATCAGCAGGGTGAGGGCAGCTGAGCCAGTCAAGTTTGTATAATTAACACTATAATTATTCAAAATGCTTCATCAGCTTGTTTAATCTTCCCTCAGTGGGATATATACAAATTCTGTATTTAAAAATGAAACAAAAACCTTGCAATGAAGGCTGGTTGTATGCATTTTCCTACTGATGTACATTAAAATCCAGAAAGTAGTTAACAACAACTTCTTAGTTTTTCTGCTTATTCTACATCTTACTACTCAACTGTCTCATTCTCTCATTCTTTGACAACTTTCAGCATATTTATATTTGTGATATTTGTGATCTTCTAAGTTCCTAAGCTGAAGTGTGTATATGGGTATTTCTTTGAGGTGATCCAGTTCAAGAACAGATGCAAATTATCTGTTGCCAGTAAGAAACAATCAGCAATTTTTTTTTTGCAGATGCTTCCAATTCCCTTTCCAGCCACATCTTAGCCTGTAATGAACTCTACTGAAGGCATTATTGTAACCAAACCACGAGTGAACCTGTGGTTTTTGTCTAGTGTTTTCTTGATGCTCTAGTTCTTTTTTGTAGTGTTTCTGGACTGTTTTCATACACGCTCCAGCACTAAAACTCAGCGAAACACAGCTAGCAATTCCTGATCAGCCATGCATGGACTGTGTTTTCTATTGTTCTTGCTGGTTTAGCTATTCCCCAGAGATTAACCATTTCTTAGATTTACTGTAATTAAAGCAGAATGGTTACATCTTTGGAGGTCAAGCACTTTAGCCTTACTCCTGTCATAACTGTGACTCTTACATGCTCTTCTGTAATCCACAGAACTTGGTGACTTTCTATCTCATCCTCGCTAAGCCAACACTAGATAGCTGTGGATATAGGCATGGAGTTTTCATTTCCCTGTAACAAAGACGAATTTGAGAGTTACGGTTATATGTCTCAACATGATACTTCACCACACTGTATTAGGACTGATATTAGCTGACCAGAAATATAATTTTTATGTGTGTCTGGACATTGAGAACATAGAGAGAAGTCATCATTAGCATAAGCACTGGTTTAACTGTATATTTCTATATTTTTAGTGATCTAGAAGACACATTTTGAAGTTAAATTTACTGTAAGTTAAATTACTTATGAGACTTCTTGAGCTTTTTAACAGTTTTGTAGTTACAAAGGTAACACTTTCAAGAGCAGCTATAGTTTCTAATTTTCAGAAGCTATAACTGCAGCTTTTCGAGAACATAAAATTTGCATAAATTATACACCCAGGAAAAAAATTGTAAAATAAAAAAAAAATAGAATTTTTATTGAAACATGCCCCAAGGTTATAAAAGGTTTGTGAAATTAAGGTAACTTTTTTTCAGGGAAAAGACTGGGAAGTTCTAGGCAAATAATAAACGAACAGAATGCTCACAATTCAAAAGAAAGTCTGACGTCAGGAAATACAACAATTAATGCTGTTCTGCCCCCTTGCGTTAACTTTTGAGGTAGCTACCTTACCCCCCCACATTAAAAAGTTCATGTCCCTTCGCGAAGATTGCATCACTTAACAAACGCGTTAGGGAAAACATAATAGAGGAGCGTCCTGACAACAGAATGGCTGGGCGATCACTGGAAATGATACAGCTGAGTGCCTAAATTTGAAGAAGATCCATTATATCTAAAAAGAATGCAAAATATGTGCAAATCATTAATACGTGTTGTAACCTCCACTACCATGTGGGGGATGGGTAGAGTTACGACTTCAGTTGACACGAGATTGAAGCTGGCTAACTATATATGAGAGCAGCATAAAAACCAAAGGACCTGTGCTGGAGAACCCAGAACCTGAGCTCTTATATTCGTGTTTGCCAGCTCAAACTCTTAATTGCAGCATTATCTAGATTCTTGTTTTTACTGTTTTATTTGCAACCCCCAGAGAATAAATAGGCATTAAATTTGGCCGCACTTGCACTTGAAATAAAAATAAGGCTTGCCTTGAAAGTGATAGCCAACAAAAATATTTCCACCTCTGAAAGTCCAATTTAGAAAGAACTGGTTTAAAACCAACAAACACATCCTTGCAGTGTCTTGGACACCAGGAGCCAAAGCCTCAAAATGAAAAAGACTGTCAAGCAGCTGTATTTAATACACGATGTAGAGATAAATGCCAGAAATCGCAGACTGCGAATAATGAAACGTAACTGCCATTTCAACGTGGTTTTACTTCCACCATTCACCATCTAACCCTGCCAATTCATGACGTCATTCTTCACTTCTGTGAGCGAAGCTGCGACTCTGTCTTGAGCCGGGGTCCGGACTGGGCGATCCCCAGAGGTCCCTTCCCACCTCCCGCCCCGAGACGCTGCGGAGGGGCAAAGGGTGGCTGTAACCGAGGGCTGGGCAAGGAGCTGAAGTTTTATTAGCAGCACACGAATGAGAAGCAATTTATTTACAACACAGTGCTGCTGGTCGCCAGCCCGGAGAAACCCATTTAAATCTTAATTTTCTTTTGGTATCAGC
Organism: Pterocles gutturalis; assembly: GCF_000699245.1. Taxonomy (NCBI): domain Eukaryota; kingdom Metazoa; phylum Chordata; class Aves; order Pterocliformes; family Pteroclidae; genus Pterocles; species Pterocles gutturalis. The sequence continues at coordinate 122,418 of NW_010102953.1, forward strand.
TTTTCGCTGGGAGGGCAGGGCTTCTACGCTGGCGGTTTTCGCGGACGACTGAGTAGCGGCCTCGGACTAGTTCTTCCGACAGACTCCAGATTGCCTGTAAAAACAAACCAAAACGATTATGAAAAGCCAGCGCCTTCCCCCTCTTTTATGTTTATCCTTCCCTGTCCCGGTGCCTC
>NW_010102954.1:0-11177 GCF_000699245.1 Pterocles gutturalis
TTTATTTTATTAACTTATCTCCTGATTTGTGCTTCAAATGCTCTTTTAAAAATAATTTTTAAGAGAAGAAATGAGTGGAAAAAAACCCCTTAATTTTCTATTCTGAAGAATTTTAAAATTTCTGTTTTAAAATTCCTTTTTCACTCTTCTGACCTTTGCAGAGAGACCAGTCGTTTAATTCCTATGTTTATAATGGAGGACAAAACAATTACTTTTTGAGCATGGTTAAACTCCAAGATTTTCAAACTTAGTTATCATAGTTTTCCCAAATACAGCATCCATATTCTTTGGCACAGTAGGAAATCAGCCACCCAGTTGGACTAGCGAAAAAATAGATTCCCTGTGGTATGTAGCACCTCTAGTCAAAAGTGTAATTTTACTATTTATTGTATAAAGAAATTGTGGAAGTTTGTATTGTATAAAGAATTTGTAAAGAAATAGTAAAATATATTGTATAAGGAAATAGTAAAAAAAAAGACTGATTACTCTATTTATTACAAGTATTTTACTATGGAGTTATGCTCCCCTTTGAAATTTAAATGTTTAAAATGCAGGAGGGAGATTTTCTCAGTAGCTGAAACAGTAATAGGTAGGCTACCCCCTTGTCTCAACAGAATACTTAAAATTCAAATTTACCAGTAAGGTCCAGTTATTATCCAGAGTCCATGATATAGCAACTCTACTGTAAAATGAGGATATCTACCCCACTGTATTTTATAGGTATATGAAAAGCTCTAGAGACATTTTCTTGCAGTTCACAAATTGAATTCAATAGAAGTTTAGTGACATAACGTAAAATTAGATTAAATCATTTCAGTATTTTAGCAACCATCCTTAATGTTCTCTTACTATTTCAGTAAGTGTAATAATGCACATTATGCATAAAGAACAAGATTCAGATGAACAAATTAGACTTTAAATTAAAATGCTGGTCATAATAAAGGTTACATTTTTGTAGATGAAGCCTCCGTACATTTAAAATAGAAAGACACTTACTGGGTTAAGGCAATGCTGAATCAAGTAAATGACCGACGCTACGATAAGATTATCAATGCTCTTTAAGAGCTTTTATAAAATGATTGCCTGGGTGTGCTTAATTTCAAGTCTCCTAAGACAATTTCCACTAGAAATGCAACAAGGTCATTTTTATCTTTAAATTAAAAATCCAACATGTTCCTTTCTCTCAAAGGGATGTCATCATAAAATCAGTATAATTGGTACTATTATACAGTTTATGACACTGAGAAATCAGTAATGTGCAAATTCAATACTAACTTTAATTGACAAAATAGAGAAACCAACTTTGTTGTGTCACGTGGTTTCATATCTTCAGCATATTTATGGGATAGATCTGTGTAATGATTGCTTTAAACAAAAGTAACCTTTTTTCTTTCCTAATTGAAAATGGTAACTTTAGCATTTGCTAAATCTCCCTTGACTTGTTTTTCTTTTAGTATGTAAAGTTAACATTCTAATTTGCAAACAGTTGAAATGTCTTGAGAATATATGAGAATATATGAATATAGATAAATGACTGTGTATTCTCTTTAGGACACAGAGAAGACTTAGGGAAATGCTCAGGTGGATGCACTTAGGAAGGAGCAGCAAAGGCCTGATAACAATGATAAGAGCTAAACATCTGATTACTTTTGCATAAAACTGAAAATCAATGTACTTTCCTGTTTTCAATTTCAAGTGATATATAATATTATGGTAGCATTTCTATAGAACAATCTCTTCCTGCAATATGCAGTAGATAAAACTGTAATATTCCATAGTATAATTCTCTGAGATTTCAAATATATTCTGTGCAAAATTAGGTCCTCTTTCAAAAAGGCATTTATGCGTGTGCTTAATCTTGAGGTTTTGGGTTAAAGAAGATCCCTTGGCTGAGACCTAGTATGAATTGGTAAATGTGACGAACTTGGAATGCTTAATGCATTTGCTGACAAAATTACCATCTCTGCAGATCACAGCATCACAGAATGTTCGAGAATGGAAGGGACCTTGAAAGATCATCTAGTCCAATCACCCTGCAGGAACACCTAGATCAGATCACACAGGAACGCATCCAGGCGGGCTTTGAATGTCTCCAGAGGAGGCTCCACAACCTCTCTGGGCAGCCTGTTCCAGTGCTCTGTAATATCTGACCAGCTTCCAGTTTCAGAAATTTTCAGCCAGTCCTAATGTGTGGGAACTCAAAGGCACCATTTAGGTTCATGGACTTTCTTAAATTTCACAGAAGGTTAAATTCCATTTTCTATTTTGTCATGTAAAAATAATATATAGGAGAGTTACTTAAAAAAAAAAAAAGCTAGGAAAAAAATCTTGACAACTACTCAACACATCTGGTTTTAACTAACATGATGTTTTTGCAAAAAAACATTCTTATGCCTTTCATAGATGAAGTCAAAATTTCTGCAGAATCCTGGACAACTAAGCCTAACCACACAACACTAAACTAAAGTTCTGTTATTTGTAGAGAAGTTGTTCAACAACCTCATATCCCCAGTATAAGCAATGATGCCTGCCAACACAGTCTTCAGCTGACTCCATTGAAGCATTCAGGGGTTCAGTGAAATGGAAGAGAATTCATGAGTTACTTGTAGACTGTGAGAGATAACAAGTGAATAGGATGTCAAACAGAAGCAGGGGAAAGCAGAAAACCAAAAGGAGATATAAAAAATCCCCAAACCAAAAAATAGCTGAAAAAGACATCACTCCAAAACAAGAAAATGTGAATTAGCAAAAGTACTGTAATTTTTCTGTTTTTTGGTCCATGTTGCCTCAGAAATAACAATTTGGTCTCTATATGTAGCAACATGTCTCTATGTAATTTATTTAATTTTTTTTCTGTAAATGTCCTCTACGTTATAAACACAAGAATTCAAAATTGTAACTGTATTGATATATCTCTTTCTTCTCATGTCCAGAAGAAAGCATTCCTCAGTCAGGCTTGTCCTTGTTTTCCAGCTTTCTACATACAGTTTGATCTACTTTTAACAACCAAGGAAACTTTTTATTTCTTAAGCAGTAGTTCAGGCCAATTTTAATTCTGTTACCTGAAGTGGCAGCGTTTCCATGTGAGTCATCTTTCTTTTACTGATGTGTGTTCAAATGCCTGTCTTCAGGATCAAGACAGATTGTAAACATACAGACACTACATTTGTTCCTAGCTCAAGTATCAGTTGCAACCCCAGGGATATTTTTACAATATTTCCTTTGCCTGTCCATTTATGAATTTGAGGTTTTTTCATAGTCTTAAAGTAAAGATTATTAACTATAAACCACACAGTGTATTATTATTTCAGATTACCATCCAACAGGTTTTGACCTTTGTTTACCACAGAAGACGCCTTTGTGAATCCAAAATTCATAGGCAATTCACGTTTATACTAGGCCAATGTTAATTTAAGTCCAAATTTTGTCACACAGTAGTCATTCCCTAGTAATCATAAGAGCTAACAGTAGAATAAATGACCAATACACAATAGTGACCATTGATATTTACAAGATAGGATCGAAATTTCTAGTGCCAGTACTTAAAAGCTTGAAACAAATTGGACTCTCTCCACCACTAGATTACAACTAGATTAACGTGACTGTCTCTTTCAAAGAAAGAAAAGAGCAAAAGAAAAGAAAATGAGGCTGGTAGCTTTTTAAGACTGAATCAGAAACTGGAAGAAATGACATATTGTACCACAAAAACAAATGTCAGGTGACATGATCAAAAATTAATGGTTTCTGAACAAAAGCTTATTTCATTTGGTATGTGCCTTTGTTACGTTTTCTTATCATGGATGTATTAAAAGTAAAGCCACCTGGATCTTCACAACAAAGCACCTGTGCCAAGACTTGAGAAAAAACTGTTTGTAATGAGTCTCTAGAGTTAGATTTTGTATAAAAAGGGGTCACTGTAAACTGACCTTACAGACCATGCACCTGCCCATGCCATCACATATTGGCTTCTACTAAACAACAAAAAAAAAAAATCCCAAAAGGTTTCCACTTCTTTCCCTTCTCTTAGCTCAGAAGAAAAGAGAATTATTTGCTGCCACTTAGATAAAGGTGACACAGCAGACATTTCTTCTAGTGGAGAAAGCTCAGACATGTCTAGAGAAGAATAAGGACTAGGAGGTATCTAAATCAAAAGAGAAGAAAAAAAAAGAAATTATAAAGATAACAATATTCTTAGGAGAAATAGCCTCAATGAAACCAAATAAAACAGTATTAACCTACTTTTGAAGGAGTAAATGTTAATACTCTAACCTCTTTTTTTCTGTTTTTCCCACCATATATAGCTACAGTTTATATTTATAGAAAAACATAAAGGAAACATGTTATACATTCTTCCAGTGTGTGGGGGGGAGGTCTTAAAATTTTTATTTGCCTCAAGAATACTTAGTGAATACACTAGGAATATAAAATATGTTTGTATCAAGGACCTGTAACATTCCCAGGAGTTGGCAGTCAAAAATGTGTAATAAAATTTGTTTTAATGCATAAATAAAAATGAAAACATTGAGAGAAATTTACTGCAAATTAATACAAATGAAATTAAAGCTAAAAATTAAAGTGTTTTTTTGGGCACCAGATGTGTAGACTCATAGAATGGTTTGAGTTGAAAAGGACCTTAAATATCATCTAGTTCCATGTACATGTAAAAGCAAAATATCAGGTTTTGCCAAAACACAGATTAGATATCACTGAATCATATTTTATTTGTACTGTTGTAGCATCCAGTCATGATGTGGGAATCTACCAAGGAATTAGTTAAATTCCTGGGGGGAACTTAAATGGGGAAAAAGAAAAAAGTATTTCAGGTCTCTCTGTTTCCCTCAGAGTACCCTGCTCTTGTAGTGGCAACACCATGCCTTCACAGTGCCGGATCAGGACAACTTTTAAGAGTGTCAAGATTCAGTGTATGTTGAGGAGAATTGTAACTGCTGCCCTGAGGTCTTTAGATGTGTGGATGCTGTGCCACTGACCAGAAGTCATAACCTCCACTTGCATATTAAGCTTCTGTTTTTCTTAAGGAGAAAACCACTGAGTTTCTACCAATTTTGTTTACATTTCGAGAATACTTCTCCAGTTGTAGCATAAGGTCAGGTAATTGGTTTCTTCCTTCATGTCTTCTTATATTTCATCACACAAATGATGAATACAGGTTGTCTCTGACACATCTTGCATTATCTAGTTTGTTTTGGACCAGATGAATTTTGGCAGCTATAGACAAATAACTGGGTTCAAACAATGTCTTTTTTTTGTTTACAAGTGAAGGTTTTGGCTGAATGCCACATGTTGAAAACACTGTAAAATTAATTTTCAACATATTGAACTTTGAGTTCAAGGAATTTATTCTCTTTCAAAATACATAATTAAACTTCATGACCTAGAATGACTACAAGCTAGAAAAGAGAGTTGTTCTGCAGAGATTTTGCGTTGCATTTGACTTTATGTGAAAAATCTTTTCTGACATTACTGGCTCAGTTATATAAACTGATCTTTCCAGAGAAATACTATTTTTATTAAGAAATAAATCAACAGTAGGTGGAAGAAAAAAAAAGAAAAAAACTATTTCAATTACATTAAGGCTGTCACAATTTTACACAGGAACAGGCTGCTAATAGATAACTAAGTCTAAAACATGTTCCTTCAATCATGGCTATAATGCTGACACTCATACCACAGCAAAATCAAACTACTATGATCATCAGGAAGCTTTTAATTTTATTTATCGACTATTTGTGTGGGTATAGACATTCTGTATGCCAGGAACAAGTTCCTTAGATATGTGATTAAATACTTTTAACACATTGAATTTAGAAGGCACATTAAATATTTTTTCCAGGTAATTTATTTCTGCAGATTTCTCCAGTCCTTGGTTTTGTCAAGATCAGAATCCTGGGCACAGAAATAATATACAATGGTGTTACACTATTATGAAAAATAAAAAGAAAGTTTTGATTATGCTTCTGCTTACTGTCATAACTCTGTATTTATTGTAAACTACTTTTGAGGAGGCATTGCAAATTTATTTAGCAGATTTTGCCCAAAATATGTGTGCTAGCTGAATAATGTGAAAGAGTAGATCTGACTTGAGATATTGCTTTCCTTCCTACGATGAAGATTAATGTCTCTGAAAAGATGAAAGCAGGAGGATGAAAGTATGATGTTTTCAAAGATAATTCTACTGGTAGCAATCATGATCATTAGGTGAAAATAAATAAGTCATTTTCATTATCATGTGTCCTGAAAGGAAGAAAGATTCACTGTGAAGGAAAAGCATAAAAGAGGGGAAATTAAAGGCTTTGAAAAATTAATGTTGATCCCAGAGTGCACCTGGACTTCTATTTCCACTGCTCTGTCTCCAAACATAAGCTCATATTCTGAGATGTTTTGATAGCAGGCAATACTGAATTTAATGCAAAACAGACCAGACTTAACCCAATCAAGGTCTTTTCTTACAAAACTAAAGATTTTATAAGTAAGTGTCCTTTTCACTTCTAATTCTACTGCCTTGTTGTATGAAAAATCACATGATGGGTGTCATTTAGGCTCTGGGAACAACTTATTTTCCCAGATAATTGAAAGAAAAACACAAAATAAAAGATGAAATTAAAACTTCCCCTTGTCCCCTTGCCAGTGTTCAAAACCAAAGTAAGACAAGTTACTTTTGGCTTCACATAGGAACTGTAAATAATGTTTATGAGAAAGAAAAGGCGTTAAGTGGCAGAGAGGTAGTACTGCATTGTCTGATGTGTTGTGCTTTGCTTGATAGTGTTAAAAACAGGTATATGCCACACTGTTGGTACCTACAATATGTTATATCAGCCTTTGCAAAACTGGTTAGATCCTCTTTCAACTCGTCCCTACCTGTTAAGTAATTGATCTTGACTTTCTGTTCTATTTACCATTCATCTATAAATTCATCTGCTGGTTCTCCAGATTATTCAATTTTTATTGATCCTGTTGTCCTATTAAAATCTTTTACTGACTTAGTGTCCCAAATCTGAACTTCCACTTCATGCTGACCCCTCACATATCCCCCTAATACCCCTCAGGTTATGCCTAGGCCAACTGAATTGGCAAATCTTCCTACTTGCAGATTCATTCTGCTAATTGAATGGTCCCCTGTGCTAAAAGAGGCACATCAGGTTTGTCTTCTTTAAATTCTAGCAGAAGATTTTCAGACATCTGTCAGGCACTAGAAATCCTTTCCTAACTCAGTTTTTCTTCAGCATTTCTTCCTTCTGCAATTCACATATTCTGTATTTTCTGAAAGTAGAGGATGAAAAACAGGTTTTCCCCTGCTCACAACGAGAGCGGTGTAATCAGAGTGAGACAGGGACAATCAGTGAATATCTGAAAGAGAAGCTTTGCGAATCATATGGGCAATTCTCTGTCTGACTAGTTTAAGTGCACATATTAGGTTACGGATGACTATCTGAACTCTCACTATGACTTTTGAGGTTTACCCTTCATTAACCACGGTGGTCTGGTGTAACAATTCCTTGATCAAGAGAGGTTCATGTTTCTCAATCAGGGGCATCAAGATTTTTGCAGCCACAAGGACAGACCTCTAATTTAAAGTCTCCAATTACTGTTTATACATTATTGACAAAATAATGGAAAAGAGCATAGTTTTGTGAACCCTTAAACTAACGTTAAACATAATTGCAAATTTAATTACGGAAGTTTGTAAACCGTGACAGAAGTCTGGAGAATTAACAGATGAGCAAGAGCATATTTTAATAACTACTATCTGAAAAATCCAGTAGCTTGTGACAAATGAGGAGTTACTGACCCATTCCATTTGATCTGTTCTTTATTGCAATTTGAAAAAACTTACTCAAGAGCAGACACCACAGTATATAAGCATAATATACCAATATGAACTTCAGAGTGTCTTGTTTTCTGTCATTGAACTTTTAAAATGTTAAAATTATTTTGTTGGATTTCCAATGAATTTTCACAAGAGGCTCCAGCTTTATTGATTTCTCAAGAGATTTTCATGTTCTGCTCCATCTTCCCTTTATGAACAAGCAACAGCCAGGACTGGGATAAGAAGGAATTAACTGGGTATAAATGATAGATAAAGGAATAATAACGATCCGGAGTTTATTTTAGGACAAATATAACCTTCTATTTACAACCCACCAAAAGTTTTAGTTAAACTTTAACTATTGTTGTCTTGCTATTTATTATTAAGCTCCTCAGCATTTCTGCATTCAGTTAAAATCAACCTTTGTTAATATGCAATCATTCACTGTCAATCTGTATCAGATCAACTGAGCAGTAGCTAGAGTTAGATGCCATTTTCAGCTTTTGTATTTGGAATGGTTTTAATAATTCAATATTGTACTTTTTAAAACAGCATGTGATTAAGAATCTACTTTTTGTTGTTGGCCTGGAATTCCTCCTACTTTTAGTATGACTTCTTTACTTCTTAGTAGTCCTTTGAGGTATTGAAGCACTTTTATTTTCCTTGAGAGATGGCTTATGGAGTTAGCTTGAGAGATGTGCCTTTACCTCCTGTGTACCTTACCCACGGTGACAAGTGAACTCTGTTCTGATGGAAATATGAATTTGTCTCTACATGTTACTACCAACTGTTTATCATAGAAGCAGCTGTAACCTTGTATAGCCCTGTTGACTCCACCAGTTTTAGTCTGGATGAAGAGATAAAGATCTTCGAATTCTGCCACTTCATAATTTCAGACTCACCTCTGTGCCTGGGAAGATCATGGAACAGGTCCTCCTGGAAGCCATGCTGAGGCACCTGGAGGACAGGGAGGTAATTTGAGACAGCCAGCACAGCTTCACCGAGGGCAAGTCCTGCCTCACCAACTTAGTGATTTCCAATGAGGGAGTGACCACATCAGTGGACAAAGGAAGACCCACAGATGTAATCTATCTGGACTTCTCCAAGGCCTTTGACGTGGTGTTTCACAACAACCTTCTCTCTAGACTGAAAAGATACGGATTTGATGGGTGGCCTGTTTGGTGGATAAGAAATGGGTTGGATGGTCACTTCCAGAGGTAGTGGTCAATGGCTCAATGTCCAGATAGAGACCAGTAACAAGCGGTGTCACTCATGGGTCTGTTCTGGGGCCAGTGCTGTTTAATATCTTCATCAATGACATAGATAATGGGATTGAGTGCACTCTCAGTAAGTTTGTGGGTGACACCAAGCTGAGTGGTGAGGTTGACACCCCTGAAGGATGGGATGCCATCCAGAGAGACCTTGACAAGCTGGAGAAGTGGGCTTGTGAAAACATAATGAAGTTCAACTAGGCCAAGCGCAAGGTCCTACACCTGGGTTGAGGCAACCCCCAGTATCGACACAGGCTGGGGGATAAAGAGATTGAGAGCAGCCCTGCAGAGAAAGACCTGGGTGTCCTGGTGGATGAGAAGTTGGACATGACTCAGCACTTTGCACTTGCAGCCCAAAAAGCCAACCATATCCTGGGCTGCACCAAAAGCAGCATGACCAGCAGGCAGAGGTGATCCTCCCCCTCTACTTGGCTGTGGTGAGACTAGCTGTGTCCAGCTCTGGAGCCCTCAGCACAGGAAGGACAGGACATGGACCTGTTGGAGCAGGTTCAGAGGAGGTCCATGAAAATGATCAAAGGCTTGGAACACCTCCCATATGGGGAGAGGCTGAGAGAGTTGGGGTTGTTCAGTTTGGAGAAGAGAAGACTGAGGAGACCTGATTGCAGCTTTTCAGTGCTTAAAGGGAGCTTATAGGGAAGATGGAAATAAACTTTTGAACAGGGCCTGCAGCAATAGGACAAGGGGTAATGGTTTTAAACTAAAAGAGGACAGGTTTAGACTAGCTATAAGGAAAAAATATTTTATACTTACGGTGGTGAAACACTGGAACAGATTGCCCAGGGAGGTGGTACGTGCCCCGTCCCTGGAAACATTAAAGGTCTGGTTGGATAGGGCTCTGGGCAACCTGATCTAGTGGAAGGTATTCTTGCTTACTGCAGGGGAGTTGGACTAGATGACCTTCATGGTCCCTTCCAACTCAAACTATTCTGTGATTCTATGATCTTTTGGAATCTTTATTTTCTGCCCTTAACAATAAGCTGTACCACTGAAAAGTGTAACATCAACTTCCTCAAAGAAGGTAGAGCAACGAAAATTAAACATTGAAATTCTACCTCAGTGTCACAGTTGCTTTCAAACAGTTTCTAGTCAGAATCAACACCTTCATCGTATTAAGTATTTTACAAACACACAAAAAAAAAATACAACCCCTGCGACAAAGAGCTTTTTCTGGGAGGCATGGATTTCCCCTTAAAATTTGTCTTGCAGGTTTTAGGAAAATCCTAGAGTTTTTAAGAAGAATGATGATGAAGAAATATTGTCCTGAGGCTTCAGTCTCCAACTAGTTCCCTAAAGACTTTGATATATCTCAATCTGGAATAGCTGCACAGTATAGGCTACAATATGTCTGATAAACTGCCTATTGAAGTATAACCTGTTTGCATACAAACAGTGTGATGTATTTGATAAGAATTTGTGAGTCTAAAGATGACCAATGTGTCAAGAAAATTACACAATATACCCTGAATATAAGACTTCCTAACACTTGGAAACTACTTTTTTCCTGTAGGAGCTAAAACACACATGTATGCGTGCACACGCGCACACACACACACAGATATCCTGTCTTGTGAAAACATGGACTATTGTCAACGTTCAAGGTTTTCTGTGATGCACAACAGCCTTCTTATTGAGCATATAATTTAACACATTGATAAGGTAATATCTCTCTGTAAACTACTTATATTGTCTGACTAGAAGTTCTTGGCCACTGAGCAGAAACCGCAATCTTTTTCAAATCTAAAAACACTCTGTTACTGCTTTTGGCTGGGATAGAGTAAATTTTTGTTGCAGTGGCTTGTATGGTACATGTCTACATGTCTCCCTTCTTCTTTTCTTTTTTTTTCCCTTTCCCCCCCCCCTCTAGAACAGTGTTATTTAGCAGCAGTATGGCAGAATCACAAACTGGCCACTCCTTCTATCTTCCGTCAATAAAACAGTATGGCAGAGTAGGCTGGGAGGTCACCCCACAGGCTGCCATGATGTGTATGTTTCCAAGGCACTTTTGACCATGAAAAACAAGACAAATCGACCCACACAGACCTATTGTCCTGGGTTCAGCA
>NW_010102954.1:11208-18940 GCF_000699245.1 Pterocles gutturalis
CAACAAAGAGATTGCTTTCAAGATCAGAGTTTAAGGTCTAAGAACATTACAGTGTAAATTGCAAGTATTCTTAGGCTTGCTTTTGTGTACAAACTAGCTGTGCTTTCTGTAGAAAAAGGAAAGGCTGGTGTACAAAGATACACTGACTTTTTTCCATTAAAAATAAAAAAACAGTTCTGTTGAAGACTGTGTTTTTGAAACTAAATTATTTTTGGAGAGTTTATTATTTCCACAGAAAACATTATTGTTTCACTTGAAGCTAGACACAACTACTCACTAATTTTCTGCTGAAATTTGCAACTGCCCAACTCAGATGATTTCATGGAATTTCCAGCTCACATTGCCCTTGCTGGGCTCTGTGTCCTCCTCCAGAACTGAGGCTTAAAATCATTGTAAAAGATGAGGTAGTCAAGCTTAAACTACAATAGTTTCATTCTCAAATAGCATCGCGCTCTCTTTTGTCTTCAGAATGTCATTATTTGTGGAAAGTCCCTTATAAAACAGAAACCCTTTCCAGTCCCCAGCTAACTCTAAAGACCATCCCAACCACCCCAAAGACGAATGAAAACTGGTGCCTTGTTCCTTTTGTGCACAGAGACCTAGGAAGGAAGTCTTCATGACCCTGGGAACAGAGAAGGACTCCACTGGGAAAGTTACATTATCTGAAAATGAGAGTCTTCAAGACGGTATAATATTAATGCAAATGCTATGAAAACCCCTATTTGAAAGCTTACACTGTTATGCTAATATAAGCTTATTTATTACCATAGTGTATCACAAGTTTTGGATAGCGCTAATATGGCATATGTCATAGGAGATCAGACCATCCACTCATCCAAATTCCTGTGACACAGTTAATACCTGTTTTGATATAAGCCAGAAAATAAATTTAAAACTGGAACTGGTCTGGAACTAATTTTCAAAATATAACAACAACATGGCAAAAGTTTTTAAACAAATACATTATCCTTCTGTTGCTTGAAATGTGGAACAAGGCTGGATTTAGAATATTTTAAAAAAGACCCAACATGTTGTGGGGCTTGCTGCAATAAGGATTTACAGGAAGGAAAACTTTGAAGGAGGCTTGAAATGGTTTGTCAGTTTTATAAAGCAATTTTTTTTTTCAGCAATTAAGGTTGGCTTTTAATAGAAACCGTCATACTTTATGTATTATTACTATGTTTTTCTGCATGTATACAGCCTCAGATTAATACAAGTCCTTTTCCCAGGGTAGAGTAGTACTTTTTAACAAAAAATAAAGGAAAATAAAATTTGATATTTTTAAAAATAATTTATCACATTACAGATATCTTCAATTTCCTCAAAAGTCAGGTAAGCAATTTAGATTACAGCCCCTGGAAGAAAAAATTTCTCTGTTTTGCAAATGACATTTGTAGGGCATATGGTGCAGCATATGGACATATCTTTTTCTAACATTGCTTGATAATATTTTCAGCGGGATGAAGTACTCTTCCACATCTTAACCATTGCAACTGCACAGAGAAATAAACATAGTTGCTTCTGTTTTGCTTTTCAAGGACTATGTGTACCATGAATATTTTATTTACTATACAGACTACTGGAGTCTTTTGATGGATAAAATGATATGGCACCACAATAAAAAGTCATTCTTTACAGTTAAAGGATACTCTGAGGTAAATACCACTGTTAATTTGGTGTAGGTTAAATTACTGTGCAATGTTTTCACACAAAACTGCAAAAAAAATGCTATTTTACTATTTGTTGTTACAACTTCAAGATATAAGGTCCACTATAATGCACATTTGCAAAGGGGTCTGTGGATTCTTCAGACATTTAAAAACACTTTTCAAACTACAAATTCTATTAAGGGTCTATTCACAAAAGTAAAGTTTAGGCATATAAAAATCTCAGATCCTTTAAATCTTACCTTCAGTGACTACAGGATTTCTGAGAAGTATTGAGCAACTGAAATGCTGTCTCTTACCTCCTCCTCCTCCTTCTAAGCACTTCTTCAGTTTAGTGGATCCATTAGTAAATGTGATGAAGCTGAAAATTCTGCTGGCTTCATCTTCTAAAAGTTTCATACTTTTATCCCTTGTTTTTTTTCTTATGGAAGAATTGGGGTTTATGAACAGAGTCCTTTTTATGGAGAAAACATGTGTGAAGATCCCTGAACATCAGGGGGTCTACTACAAGTGCTTACCGGGCCAAAAAAAAAAGATGAGAAACAAACTTGGAAAATTCTTGCTCTTTGTTATTAGTGTGCAAAGAATCTAGTTATTTTGCCTACTTCATCTTCTCTGTTATGAATTTCACATCAGTAGAGCAAAAGTAGATGTGCAAATGCATCTTAGGTCAAAGCTCCATGTACAGTTAGGCATGACTGGATATATTTGTCAGGAAAAGTCTGCCAATTTACAGTTTTTTTTAATGAAAGTTTTGAAATTGCAACTCTTAAACTGACTCATTAAACACTGACAGTTAATTTGTAAACCAGCGATAGCCAGGGATTATTTATTTAGATATAAAACTAAGTTTCTGATTACCACTCTAATATTAAAGTGAATTATGTGTCTGAGATTGGAAACTTTAGGTTTAAAACACTAGTGATCTTCTGAGCTACTTGACATTCTGCGGTGGGTTACCCTTGGCTGGATGCCAGGTACCCACCAGGCCCCTCTATCACTCCCCCTTCAGCAAAATAAAGGGGGAAAATAAGATGAAAAACTCGTGGGTCAAGATAAAAGCAGCTTAATTAAAGCAAAGGCCAAGACCATGCACAGAAACAAAAGGTAAACAAAGACGATATTCGCCCCTTCCCCTCAGTAAGTGATGTCCAGCCACTTCCTGGGAAAGCAGAGCTTCAGGATGTGTAGCAGCTGCTCCTAAAGACAAACACAGTAACAAATGCCCCTCTCCTCCTCCCTGCCCTTGGCTGTTATGGCTGAGCTGATGTCACATGGTATGGAACAGCCAATCCGGGTCAGCTGTCCTGGCTCTGCCCCCTCCCAAGGTGTGTTATCAACACCCTGCTGGCTGCCAGCGCAACACTCAGCACTGTGAGGGCTCTTGTGGGGGATACTGACTCCATCTCAGCCAGATCTCATATACCTTCAGAGATACTTTTCCTCCAGCCTGAATATATTAGAAAGAAACTCTTTACCTCACTGCCTAAGATTAAAATCCCATTTCTGGCATCAAGACAGATGACAAAGCAGGGGTAAAATCTTTAGTCTTGGGTGTAATAATGCTGGACATACAATTGTTACAATATATGCATATATTTCACATCTTCCACTTGACACATCTCTTTACATTCAAATTTGTTCTTCTCCAGCTCTGTCAGCAATGTCATCCAATACAACTAAGAGCCTTCTGAGGAATTATTGCAACACAGTAAAATGTGGCTTATAACATCAGAACATGCAAGAAAGCAGGCAGCAGTACGATGTTCTAGAGGACTACAAGAAATAGTGTCTTTGTTTCTTGCCTTGGGAACCTTTTCCTTGTCTTCCACACCATTCTATTAAAGGGATAATAGAAAACTCACACATTAATGGTGGTGTACGACACACAAGACATGACATGACCAAATTTTATTGCTGTTGCCAAAACCGTATGGAAAATAACCTTTTCCGTCTCTCAAATAATGCTGATTGTCCTGGTTGCAAGCTGAACAATGACCAGCAGAGTAACAGAAGAAAAGGAAAGGACCTGTACCTAGGAGTTTTCAGTAAGAGAAGACAAGAAATGGAAGGGAGGGATTTTTAACAATATCAGAGGGTACAATAAATTGTTCTCTGTCATCAACCTAATGCTGTCAAGCAAAATTTCAGGTTGCACTTCTATAGTTCATTGTAGTAATCAGCAATCTTTTTTCATTGTGTAGATTCTCCATCATTTTCAGTTAGCAAGCCTGGTAGGTTTATATTTTATTAATTATTATATTACTATTTTGTACCATTATTGTTGTTATTTGTTTTATTAACTCATATTTCCAGTCTCCATTTAAAGCATTCTGTTGAATCACATTTTTACTAGGTTTAGAAAGAGCAAACATTTAGATCGTGCAGTCCTGAATTTTGTTTTGCCTACTAGATGGTGAGAAATCCTGATCTTTGAAGGGCCTCACAAAGAAAACAGTCTTAAACTGCATGCTACTCTTTACAGTATTTCAATACTATTTCAGACAACTTTACAGATAACAAGTAGTTACTGAAAACTAAATACAACTATTTACAGTGTTTAAAGTACATAGTAATACCTTCTTAATCTATATGATGAAGTTCTGGTTGATGCTTACGTTTGCCTAATGCCTGATGAATGTTACAATGGACTATTCAGTGGTTAGAATACAACTTTGTGTAAACTTTTCCTTCTGCCCACCTATTTATTAAAAACAAATAAGGACAATATTTCTCAGTCTTAAACACTTCCACATATCTCACTATCAAAATTTCATCCATTTAGGAGTGTACATACTTTTGGTAATTTGAACATGCTTCCATCTGAGGAAATACTTGTTTTGCCAAACATGACCTTTCTCTCTGCTGAAGTCTACTCTCCCTCTTCCTTCTGCAAGTGGGCTGTTCTTGTTAAACTCACTAATATCGACCATACTCTTCCATCATTCTTTCTTCCCCCTTTAGTTAATCTGAAATTGTGACATGTTGAAAATTCTGTTAAGAACAAGAGAATTCTTAGGAAATATTTTTCACATATTAGTGGAAGCTGAGCATTGGCTTAAGTACATACATTCAAAATGTTAACATCTGTTTATTGTCTTTGAATCACTGAAGAGTGCTGGCTGCTTTATATATTATGTGTGTTCATACTTCATGTTCTGAAAAACCTGCAATCAAAGAAAGCTTATGTTTCAGTCCTCCAGAACTGAATCAAATTTTATTCTTCCTTGACTTAGTACTTAGAAAAAAATAAAATTGCAAGTGTTTTTGCCAAGTCATTAACAAACCCCATCAAAAGTGTGTGACATAGGTACTACAGAGATGATTCATGGCAACACAATCCTTATTACATCAGTACGGCCCCATAATTGATTTAGTTAATGGCACCATCTGCTCATTTCCAGAGTTTTTCTTCCAATTAGAGTGTCAGATCATATATTCCATTTTTGGGAGTTCAACTATGTTTTCTGTCTTTTTCCTCACCCTCGCGCAAACCTAAGTTTGATCTGTACTGCCTTTTGCTGTTTACATCTGTTATTGAAATACTCTTCTTTTGCTTTTGAGGAAATGAACAATTTTGAAAGAATTGGGTTGGCTCTCGGGACACTTATCTTTTGAAATCATAAATTATTCTCTCACAGTGATGAAATGTTGCTACTTAATGAAGAAAACATCTAGTAATGCTTTCAGTCATAAACCTATGAAGTGCCAGCTCTCAAGAAAAATACTTCTGACTTGATAGTATTCATTTTCCGTACCCTCCCAAAGAAGCTAAAAAAGAGGGGGGGGGGGGGGGGGGGGGGGGGGGGAGGGGGAGTAATAGAACATTGCAGCTTTTTTCACATAGTTGGCATATAATGTTCTCCTTTACTACACCATCTTCAACCTGAGCAGACAATAGTATCTGAAGAATAAGTCATGAAACCGGGTGTATGTTACTGAATGATTTCTCACATCTTGGGATGAAGGGAAGATGGGGGAGAGAATTAAAGGGATAATGGGAAAAAAGACTCATAAGTTGAGATAAGTACAATTTAATAACTAAACTACAATAATATTGAAAATAGTAAGGATTATAATAATAGTAATACATACAAATATACAAATGAGTGATACACAGTGATACTGCTCACCACTCAATGACCAAGGCTCAGCCTGTTCCTGGCTACCAATCCTGGAGCAAGGAGAGTCCCAAAACTGCACTCCCAGAGTGGAGATAAGAGTCTAAGCATCCCAGACAAAGAGCTGACCGAGAGAAGGACATGTCCTAGGAAAAGGGACCACCCAGAGAGAGCCAAGCCAGAAAGAGAACTGACCCAGAGCAAGAGAGCTGACCCGGAACAAAGAAAAGGGACGAGCTTCCGGAGAGCCCTCACCTATATACTGGGCATAGAATCATCGAATCATTAAGGTTGGAAAAGACCTCAAGCGTCATCAATCCAACCGTCAACCCACACCACCTAACTCACTAAACCATGTCCCTAAGCACCACATCTATACGTTTCTTGAACACCTCCAGGGATGGTGACTCCACCACTTCCCTGGGCAGCCTGTTCCAATGATATGGAATAGACCATTGGCCAATTTGGGTCTCAATCCTAAATATAAGATTGAATCCTAGGCTAGTAATTGGGGTTGTGCTCCCTCCCAGCTTCTCCTGCACCTTCAGATGCTGGGAGAGGACAATTGCTGAAAAGTCCTTGACTGTCCAGGCAACAATTATAAACATCACTGTTATCAGGCTTCTTACTAGCTATTATGAAGAAACTCTGTCTCAGCTGAAACCAGGACATAGAGACATAATTATTAATTATTACCAGAACTATTTTGACTTGCTTAGTGTTAGAAATTAGAAGACAGTACATGTCCTCAAAATAATTTTGATGTACAAAATTCAGATTTACGAAAACAAAAAAATCACCAAGTCAAACATACAATAGAGAACATAAAAAAAAAAAATTGGTTTGTATTTTTAATTTGTAGCCTGTCACTTCTTCCTCTGGTGTTGGATCTGTTTACAGCTGTTAATCTCCATAAAAAAATCCTTGATGAGGACCTGTTTCACACATGTACATATGCCATACTGAGAATTTCTTAATCCTCAGTGATATCCTGATTAATGAAGCACATAAAAGATCTTAGCCCATAAAAGATAGGTCAAGTGTATTTTTGGTGAATGGCATATAGCTCTTAATTTTGTTGTGTTCAAAGATACATTCATACAATACGGTTTAAAAGAACTAGGGTACCTAAAATTTCCTGTATTGCCCAATAGCCAAGAACACTTTCTCTGACAACACACTGATTTTAAACGGATCTAGAAAACAGAAGTTACTCACCAATTTGATACTGTGTGACTTAATTTCTGCAATAACACATCAGTACTGTAGTAATAGAGTCAAGATCCGTATAAACTACGGATTTCAGTTTTAAACCCTGTTCTGGCGTTTCATTACATGTGGTTTTGTCATTAGCATTAGGTCATCCATGTTGGCTGGAAATATAAAAATATAAAAATATTACTATAGATATATATATCTCCTGCTTTCATAACAGCACTATTGGAATATCAACATTCATTTACAATGTTAAAATTTTGCAATAAGTAAAAGGACAGGAGTTTGGGCAGAGAGGATTTATAGGGCTTAGTCTCAGAATAATTCTGGAAATGTTCATATGCATTACTAATGTGTAATGCATAAACTATCCCAATTATGAACAAACTTTGAGTAAAAATCTTTTGACTTATACTGGGATATTCTACTGGGATAGAGTAGATTAATTAAATAGTGTAAAGTTATCAAAGTAATGTATAATGGTATAATGATTACTCGTGCACATAGGACATATTTAAATGAATAAAGTAGAAAAAAAGCCATTAGACTATCCCTGAGCATTTTAGGATACATAACCAAGCATATTTTATGAATGAATTGGGAAAATAAATACAAAAAGTCATGAAAGTAAATGTAAAAAGAGATGTTACTCTGCATTTCCTTTTCACTGAGACCTATTCTTTTTAACAATAACAACAAAAAAAGATGCAATTTTCTAACAAAGGAATG
>NW_010102954.1:18958-30711 GCF_000699245.1 Pterocles gutturalis
TACTGGTAAACTTTAAGGAAGCTCTGAACCTTGGGTACGTACTGAAATTGAGGAACAAAATTCAGATGGGTAGAGTTAGCTGTCTGTACAGTAATAAATGTGCTTTTGGGACTTGGTCCCATTTTTGTCACTGTCCTTCAAAGACAGCAGGAACCACCATTGATAAGGTTGGGGAGGAGTAAAATAGATGCATTAAATGTCACTGAAAAGTGACAAAATAATAATATATCAACTGTGAAAATACTGTGAAGCAATGTTCTTGCTTACAAGTTTCTGAGAATAAAATCAATACACATAAAATGAAATAAATCTACATGATTCTCAAATAATACTGGAGCTGTTTCCCTGTGTTACTAACACCTTCTTATTTTCCTTCTGCGCTGAACTGCAGGACCTCCTCATTACATGTCATTGAAAGTTCCCAGAAAATCCTGAGCAGTATGGTAAGCATTTCCATAATAAAGGAATACATATCAGAAATATCTGTAAAATGTTATGAACTATGTCTGCCTCAGACTCCATACTTTATGTTCATTTATTATTTTGTACCCAGAGTTCCTACCTCTGTCAAAACTTAATTAGAGCCTAATTAGAACACTAGCGTTGAAGGAATACTGGGACAGAGACAAGTAGTAGCCCCCTGGCAACCTACCTACTGCTATAAGGATGAAAATCTAACCAGGACATGAGCCCTCAACAGGAGCATCTCCTGATCATGCTTTATTCACATAGCAAGCTCTGGTGGGCTAAGCCTGGTGGGCAGCCAAGCACCTAACAGTCCCTTGCTCACTTCCCACCACATCCTCAGTGGGATGGGGAAGAAGAAAGGAAGAATAAAAGCAAGAAAATCTGGAGGTCAAGATTAAACAAAACAAAACAGTTTAATAAGTGAAGAATAAGTGAGAGAAGAGAGAAGAAAATAAAACAAAAAAATGGTGCAAAAGCAATCACCTACCACC
The DNA here is from genome assembly GCF_000699245.1 of Pterocles gutturalis. Classification (NCBI taxonomy): domain Eukaryota; kingdom Metazoa; phylum Chordata; class Aves; order Pterocliformes; family Pteroclidae; genus Pterocles; species Pterocles gutturalis. The sequence continues at coordinate 19,918 of NW_010102954.1, forward strand.
TCCCATGGGCAGACTGACGCCCAGCTGGTTCCTGAGCAAAAGATGGCTAACCCTCCAAAAACCCCTTCTTTTCCCTTCTGTTGCTGAGCATGACATTATATGGTATGGAATACCTCTTTAGTTAGTTCAGGTCATCTGCCCTGTGGTGTCCCTTTCCAGGCTATCGCACACCCCCCAGTCTACTCACTGCAGGGGGTTGCCGACTGAGAAACAGAAAAGGCCTTGATGTTGCACAAACACTGTCGAGGAAAAGCCAGAACATTAGTGTGTTAGCAGTACTGTTTTGGTCAAAAACCTAAAACACAGCACCATGTGGGCTGCTATGAAGAAAAAACTCTATCCTAGACAGGCCCAGTACACCAGCATAACGATTAGCTCATAGTATGCTGTTTTCATCTAATTCTCCTGCTCTTCACAGTATCTGTCCGTTTTACCCAATCTCAGCAGTAAGAAAAATCCACTTCTGAGGAAAAAATTCATATTAGTTGAATTCACAGTCTCCAACAAGGTATCAAACCTGTTTTTTCGTTAGGGCTTTCTGCTTTACAATATTCTGAAAGTATCTATCTGTATATTTGATCCCTTCTGCATTTAAAAGGTTACTAGAAAGTACCAACAGCAATTTAATATGAACATAGAGATGGGATGAGAAGTGTATCATTAACATTAGGATGTCACCTGCCATCTACATTGAACTCATGACAGGACATAGGTTTTGGCCGCAAATTTGTGACATTTGGTCCCAGAGCCCGAATTTTTAATGAAGGCTATGTGGACCTTGCCACAGGTGATTAGTCAGAATACCTGACACAATCAGATAAACCAGATGGTAAGAGCAAACATGGAGACACTGAGCAATTGAGATAGTAACATGGGGCAAGAAAGGTAATTAGGTAAGGTATATATTGATTAGGGTAGAAGTGATTATCAGAATACAATGATTAAGAGACACAGTTTTGAAAGGCACATAGAAGACAGATGCTCTGAAATTATTTGATAGAGTAATGGGCTGAAATACAAAGGTTATGAACTAAAGCTAAGAAAAGACTGGTCAGCAAGGGAGTTCAGGATAAATTTCTTCACACAGAAGGTAATTAATGTGTAGCACTACGGTCTATTAGGTGGGGAAAAACTAACCCTCAAATGCTAAACATATCTGAGAACAGACAGATAAATAGATGAGCTGCACGGACTAATTTAGCATCTCTGTTGCAAGAATGGCAAAGGTAAAGCATTACTTAAATTAGTGGGATAATAAGTGAAGTCATTTCAATGAGATTTACAGTGATAAAAAACAAAGGCAAGCACAATTACTTTGGTAGCACTGGTAGCACAGCTCTCCACAAAAAAAAAACCAAACCAAAACAAAAAAAAAAAACCAACCCAAACACAGAACTTGTTCTACTCCAGAATATTTTAAGTAAAATTATTCTTCCTGATTTTATTGCTAACAAGAACTTGACAATTGTGGATGCATCTTCCATGGATGTTGTGTATCTGTAATGAGGGACCAAAACAGGGTGTGTTAAAAGTCACAATTCTTTAAGGGAAACCAACCCAGGAACTTTAAGAACAGAAGATTTCTTCCCCCAGTTTGTTAGATGAATTTCATGGTTATTGGTCCAACCATGGGGTAGTCTGAGCATGTGTTCAAGTGAAGAGTTCCACAATATAATATAATTTACCAGTAACAGCAGCAGCTGAGTGCTCAGTTGGAAAAACAGGTTATGTGGTAGCTCACGTGGTTGTTCAGCACTGAGCATGAAGGGCGCTGCTCCATCTCTTCCACATGGAAGCCCCAAACTAGATCTTCTGCCTTTTCCCACTTCTACTTATCTCTGCACTGAACAGCCAAACCAACACTACCCTCCACCACACTGCATCTAGCTCTGTTTTTATCTTTACCGTCCACCTACCCTAAACCAATACCACGCTCCACTCTGACTTTTTTCCTGCAGCATATGTTGCAAGCAGCTCAAGACCTGCACTCTCTCTCTGCTGGCAAGAGAGTTAGGAGCTCCCAGATCAGCAATAACTGACAGTTTGTGAGCACGTTTCTGGACACCCCACGCTGACACTGACACTCCGCTCTGCACTGCTCTCTAAAAGACAAGCAGCTCTGTACAGTTACTAGGGACCTGCTGCCACAGAGCAGCTGGTACCAGAACTACATCACCCTGCTGCTGGGAAATTTCAGGCTTAGGTAGCTGAATCTGTTCTTATATAACTGCCAATTATCAGGAATGGAAATACCAGTCACTGGTTTTCCACTGGATAAAAGCCTGCTGCATGTGAGTGCTGCACCCCCAGCGTGCGGTGACACAGATGAAGCCTGCCTGCGTGAGTTCTCACCACCCCCCTCTGTGCTTCCTGTGGATCCTGAGTGAAGGCAGGAGGAGTATGATGGCACTGGAAGTAGCTTATTCCCTTCTGTGCATAGACATGCTCATGCACTAAATATAGCTCTCTTGGAGCTTAGTTCAGAAGTGTAACAAAAACATCAGCTATGCTATTTAACAACTTCAGCTTTCCCTGGTGGAGCCTGAAGTACCTTCAAAATATGGGGGGTAAGTAAAACAGTCAAGTTATGTATGTGCATTTTTCTGTAGCCTGAGCAGCATATTGACTGACATCAAAAGCATTAGCCTTCATTCTCCTGATGATGAATTTCTGTACTAAAAAATATATTTAGCACCAGATATTTTACAAACAGTATCCAAATAAGATAATGCTCTGCAAATTTAAATATCACATCATTCCAATTGTCTTTAGTTTCCATCCCTACTCAAAAGTAAATAAGCCAAAATAGTGTTGTATTTTATATATTCAAAATGCTTCCACAAGGTAAACAATTGAATTGTTACAATAAAAATAATATAATTTATAGAACTGTACCTTAAAAAAATGCAGGTTTTATACAAAAACGTTCTGTTTTCTGTATTTCCGTAGAACTTGTTCAACCAGAATTCAACTAATCTAATGTTAACTGCAACAATTTTTCAAGTCAAATGGATATGTAAACCTTTCAAAATTAGCATTTTTAGTAAGGTGAGTGTAACTGAAGTTTTCTAACACTGCAAAAAGAGTCGTTTGCACATTGCATATCTATAAGTTATTTTTATGTAACGGAATGTAGATAATTTTATAAAAATCTTTTAAAGACATTTATATGCTAAGAAACCAAAATGAGCCATTATCTAACTCAAATGACTGACCTTTATTGCATTTAAGATCATCAGTCAGGATGATCTATGAGTTTGAAACCTGGATCCTCTCCAGACTGACATGGAGTTCAGCCCAACAGTAACAGAACTGAAGTTACAACATAAGCGCAGGAAAAAACAAATACAGAAGTCAATTTACAAAAAGGAATTTTTACTAAAATCTTACTAGCTATCCTGCTCCCAAATAACCTGAGGCAAAGGTGCATAACTATCCTCCAAACTGATCAGTGCGAGTGGAGCTTACACCTAAGAAACTCTGCTTAAGACAATAACAGGTCTTCATCCAGACAGCTCATATTACAGCAGTAAATAGTTTAGGTATATTCCCATATGTGAAAGAAGAAATTACTGATATTGACCTTCTTTGTACAGCTCTGCAAAGGAAGAGTGATATCAGGGAGGTAGCTAGTGCATTGGGAAATTACTTATTTGCCAAGTGCTTTGTCTGGATATGGAGCTGAAAAATAATTTTTAACAATGTCAAGACTAAAGCAGTCAGGAAATTGTGTTCATACATTCTTGGTTCCTTCATGCAAAGTTCTTAAAAAGGTAAATATATCTGAATACTGTTTTGGCAGGAAAGTCCAAATATAGAAGTTTGTCACCAGAAAGCAACAACTACAGATATAAGAAAAACAAGACACAGCATCTTTTGTAATTCTTATGGCAGTTCATCCATTAGTAATATGGCACAAGAGATTCTGGTTTGGCAAGGAAAGAGTTTGACCACCTTTTTTAAGCTGGGAAGAAGACAGAAGTCTGAATACTTATTGCATTACAAATTCAGGGGGACTTGTGAGGGGAGGAAGGGAAGAAATAAGGAATTAAAAGATTTATTTCAGTGTGACTATAGCATTCTAACACAAATCAAGAGCAACTCCTGTAAGTTCTGACCATTGATCCTCCTTGTACTGTTCTCCATTCAGAAACACCCCAAGCAGACAACATGAATATCAGGAATGATCTCCAGCTTTTCACTTTCCTCACAGGCTATTCCATGAGATGTTCTGCCTCCTACCAGTACAGTCAAACATTTCCTGGTCACTAATCTGGACTCTGGCTGGTAGAGACTGAGTAGAGCAGAAAGGCTGCTTTACTTTATTGACTGAATTAAAGTGAGACAGACACTTAGCACATCCTTAGATTCAGCTATTTCTTGTAACACTAACCTGGGCATAGGAACAGCCTCAGGATACACAGCCAGGACAATGAAGGAGCTTTTTTCCCCTGCACACTAACATATTAGTATAGTATCAGCTTTCTTTTCTCCAAAGATATTTCAGCCATCTGAGGGTAGAGGACAGACCCTTAAAGGGGTCTTGTTTTCTTTTCTCTGTTGGTCATTCAGACTGCTCCTTTCCCAGTATCCTTCTGCCCTTAAGGTTGCTGCACTTGTATTTGGAAAGGGCGAAGGAAGCTTTCAGTTTCCTAAACTGGACTGCCTTGCAACAGCTTAAAATTGTTATTCCTTTAACATTCCACACTGCCCAAGTCACAGAAGGCAAAGGCACAGTGTGGGAGAATGAAGAACTGCCCACTGTAGGAGATCAGGTTTGAGACCATCTAAGGAACCTGAAGGTGCACAAGTCCATGGGACCTGATGAGATCCATCCGCGGGTCCTGAGGGAGCTAGCACATGAAGTTGCCAAGCCACTATCTATCATATTTGAGAAGACATGGCAGTCTGGTGAAGTTCCCACTCACTTGAAAAGGGGAAATATAACCCCAGTTTTTAAATAGCCAAATAAGGAAGACCAAGGAAACTACAGGACGGTCAGTCTCACCTCTGTGCCCAGCAAGTTCATGGAGTAAATACTCCTGGAGACTCTGCTGAGGCACATGGAAAATGAGGTGATTGGTTACAGCCAACATGGTTTTACTAAGGTCAAATTGTGCCTGACAAATTGGAAGGACCACACATTGTATAAGGAACTGGCTGGATGTTTGTTCTCAATGAGTTGTGGTCAATGGCTTGATGTCCAAGTGGAGACCCGTGATGAGTTGTGTTCTGCAGGGGTTGGTACTGGGACAAGTGTTATTTAACATCTTTGTGGGAGACATGGACAGTGGGATTGAGTGAACCCTCAAGAAGTTTGCCGATGACACCAAGCTGTGTTCTGAGGTTGACATGCTGGAGGGAAGGGATGCCATCCAGAGGGACCTGGACAGGCTTGAGTGGTGGGCCTGTGCAAACCTCATGAAGTTCAACACGTTCAAGTGCAAGGTCCTGCACCTGGGTCAGTGCAACCCCAGGCACAAATACAAGCTGGGAGGAGAATGGATTGAGAGCAGCCCTGAAGAGAAGGACTTGGGAGTACTGGTTGATGAGAAGCTTAACATGAGCCAGCAATTTACTCTTCCAGCCCAGAAAGCGAACCGTGTCCTGGGCTGCATCAAAAGAAGCATTAGCAGCAGGTCAAGGGAAGTGATTCTCTCCCTCTACTCTGCTTTCGTGAGAGCCCACCTGGAGTACTGCATTCAGCTGTGGGACCCCCAACGTAAAAAAGACACAGACCAGTTGGAGTGAGTCCAGAGGAGGGCCATGAAGATGGTCAGAGGGCTGGAGCACCTCCCTTATGAGGACAGGCTGAGAGAATTGGGGTTGTTCAGGCTGGAGAAAAGAAGGCTCTGGGGAGACTATTACAGATTTTCAATACTTAAAGGGGACCCACAGGACAGATGGGAGGGACTCTTTGTCAGAGAGTGTAGTGGCAGGACAAGGGGTAACAGTTTTAAGCTGAAAGAGGGTAGATTTAGATTAGATATTAGGAAGAATATCCTGTGAGGGTGGTGAGGCACTGGAACAGGTTGCCCAGGGAAGTTGTGGATGCCCCATCCCTGGAGGTGTTCAAGGCCAGGTTGAATGAGGCCTTGAGCAACCTGGTCTAGTGGGATGCGTCCCTGCCCATGGCGGGGGGCTGGAACTAGATGATATTTAAGGTCTCTTCCAACACAAACCATTCTATGACTCTGATTCTATGATCTCTGGTAGTTTCACTCTATGTCCAAATTGCTCAGAAAGTACAAATGTCTTCTCTAGTTGAGAGTCTATGTACTGGAAAAAATGTTATACAAAACCAAGACACAACTTACTCTATCTGCAGATGGGAAGCCTCATCATGAAGAAGGTGTCACATAATTTATTCACAAAACTGATTTATCTCCTTGCTTCCAATTACATTATTACTACTACTAATAAAGATCTTAATACACAAGTGTAATTAATTTATTCTTAAACATTCATGTTTCAACAGTTCAATTTTTTTTTTTTTTTTTTTTTTTTTTAAATAAAATGAGTAATCAAAAGTAGTTTAGTTCTCAGTTCTTGGGGAGTAGCCTGCAGGAGCATAAGAAATTATATACCTACACTACGTGGATTCAGAGTCTGATGTTCATACTCGGCTTGCAACAGGATTGGTTCACTCTAATACAAACAGAACTCCTCGTTAAGTATATTTCAGTAAAAACACAACTCTCAAATTAAGTAGAAAACAAAAATAAGCCTGCAAATGCACATGAACAGGAACTTCATTACAATGTGAACATTAAGCAAAAGGGGGAAAAATTACATCATCAAGTAGAGACTGAGTCAGCTTATAACATATTTCTCTACAAATTATTTATTGCATTACTCCTTTTCTCTGCACTGACTAGCATAATGGAAAATCCTAGGGAAAAAAAAAAATCTCTAACCAGAGGTGGTTTAAAGTTGCTAATCACCTTTGAATCTGGAGTTAGATCCACTCAAGTTTCGTGGCTCCACTGACCCTCCCTTGAGTTCGCTGTACTCAGAATGATATAAGATTAACAATTTGCTGCATAAGTGATTTAATCAGAACTGAGCTAATACAGCTCTGTTAGATGCCAGTAGCCAAGCAACCACAAACAATATTTATATATGTATAAATACACATACACACATATTAATTCTAGAAAGAAAAATGTAGATCAGTGGAAAATATAAAATACTGCAAGGACTTGTGAAGTAAACAAGACACTGCTTCTAGATTCCTCTATGTACGTGCAAAAATCAAACAAATACAATTGTCTTTAGTTTGATTTCTTAATGAAATAAGTATTAGCAATTTGACTGTCAATACATCAGTCTCTCATACCCTAAATAAGTTTTAAATCTCTGGACAATTTCAACTTAGTTATCAAAAAGGTGGAGATCACCAAAGGCAGCAGAATTAGCAGTGGCAATGTTGAGTTACACGGAGAACGGAAGACAAAGCTGTGGGATGAAGGTCTGCCTCAGTAGAAATGCAATGTTTGAAGGGATGAAGGAAAGATTTTAGTATAATTGAGGAACTGAGGGAAACAGATTTTTTTGGGGAAAAAAAAAAACACACTTGTGTTTAGGGGATGCAGGAAGAAACTTATTGTATTGTAGCAGGGTAAGAGAGATCTAGATGATATACTGAGGTCTCTCCCTACCTGAAATATTCTATGAATCTAGGGGAGGAAGACTCTAGTGTACAAAATGTACTTTTCTGTCATAAATGTGACTTCAGTAATTCCAGTGCCTCAAAACAGTTCTTTTTCCTAAATTATGTTTTTTTCAGATCACATCAGAAGATGCATGTCTCATCCCATGCCCATGCAGTACAAACTTGCTTAGTACTCAAGTTTTTAAGGTTTTCTAACAATTTGTGAAAAAAAATATTGTCTGAAAGGACTCTGTTATTGGTATTTCTGTAGCACTAAGCTCTGGCCCTAATTCCAGTACTCTGCTATATGATAAGTAGAAGTCCTATTTCTGTAAGCGCTGCTCGGACCAGACCTTATTAAACCCAGAATTACTGGTAAAGAAGTTCTAACAACTTTGCAGCATCATTTTAGCCCCTGATAGTAGGAGGACTTGACCTCCCTTTTTGAACACCATTATGTCCTCATAGGACTTATTCTCACTGACAGGTGTTCTACTTGAGGCAAGAAAGTTAATTTTATGCTTTATTGCAAAATTATAAGAAGTAACCTTGCAAATACTTTTCAAAATTTTTCTGTTATTTTAGTTTGTGCCAGCAGGCAATATATGACCATATTTTAAACCACAAAGTAGGATGTTCTGCTAGCTGACTGGAAAGGCATCCATGACCCTCAAGGACAAAAAAGTCAATTTATAATTTCTGCACTAAAGATCAATTAACTGATGATTGATGTAGTCTCCATTTAGCAGTCCGCAGCCTTAGATAAACACAACATTACCTTAAATGAACTCCTGCTCTGGACAGCTCTCATGTGGCTTTGCAATTGGGATTTGAAGCTGTTGTTGTGTGTCCCCTCCAGCTATGCCTTCATTTGCCTGTCAAGCAAGTCCTCTGTCTGGCCCACCTGCATCAGTTCATCTCGCACAATGCACAGTACTGCAGAAGGCTTCATATGTTGGGAGTAATATTTTCAAAGTTAACATAAATACAAGAGTATACAAAGGATTGTACATGGACAAGTCTATATAGGATGAAGACCAGGCTCATGTGAAGACTAATGCAAATAAAAATTCCAAACAGGAAAAGAAAAACAAAATCCAATCAAATAACCCCCCCCCCCACCTAACTAAAAGACTACACTAAGGCTGTTTATCACAAAATTTTGAAAAGTTCGTGACAGAGAATAGGAACACTTAATTACCTTTAAACAAGATCTAAAACAACAGTAAATTCATTTCTGTCAGGAGTAGAGGATCTTGAGGGCCTTATCAATGTTCAACCTCAATTTGGATGTCAATAGTGGGAGAAAATGTTATGCTCTTTGAGGAACACATCATTCAACTGTTTGCACAACCCTGTTCCTTCCAATTAATCCTCCAAAAAGAGAAATTAGGAATACAAAATTATTATTCAGCAAGATTTAACCTGTTTTCTTCTTTTTAAGAAGAAAGAAACCTAGTACAAACATATTCCTAAGAACTTAGGTGAAAAACATTTAACCTCAAGTAATTAAATTTTAAAGATGTTTTGAAGTTTCACAAACCATAGATAAAGGCCCCTTGGGAATGTCATTTTCTCAGTAGGAAGCATAAATGAGCTCCTGAAATAAACATTGCAAAGTGTTTTTCTTACTTTCTTACTATGAGCATTTTAATACATTTTAGAGATGAACAAACTGAGGTGCACTACAATTAATAACTAAAGTGTTAAAAAAAATCATTTATAAAATCAAACTCCACCATAAATAAGTCATTAACATAAAGTATCTTGATTTTTGAATGCTACTTTGTTTTTATTTTAGATAAACTTTTCTAGTCCCTCCCAAGTTGTTAGACACATTGTTTCACTGTGGCTTTTGATATATTCACTGCCATTTCCTGAGTGGATACTTGTCTAAGGTTAAGAAGAATTTGGGATTTACAAAATTATGTGAATTAGTGTTTGATCCAAGCAGGAAAGTTGGACAGGAAAAAGATTTCCTCTTTGGAAAAATATTTCTAATATAAGCATTTTCTCCATTTTGCATCAGGTTGAAAAACTAATGTTTTGAAAACAAAGAATTCTTACCTTTCCCAAAAATATGTAGCTAACCTATAGCTACCTATATCCTCAGTGTTCAGCAAAGACAGCGGCTACATGGATTCAGCCTTAGTGAGGGTTGTAGGAACCATCCCATTTTCTTTCCTATCAAAACAGGACTTAATAAATTAGTTAATTCTATTTCTAACCTCAAGAGGGACTTGTAGGCCTAAAAGCTGGTTTACATTTTTTTTGTATCTCTTTTAGAAATGAGTATCACTTCTTCTCATTATTTAGTGTTTTTTCTTTGGAGCAATTCCACTTTGTCTAACTGAAGGATCTATTAGCACAAATAAAGCTTACATCCCACCAAAACTTTCAGTACTTCTTTGTTCTTTATTTCAACATAGACAGAAGCTTTCTAATTCTACAGGATGTTTAGTATTTAATATAATTTATTAAATATTAAAATACATGTAATCAAGATTACAATGAACATTCCTCAGTGCCCAGGTTTGTTCTACAGATAATTGCAAGTCCATTAGAAACAGAAAAGCTTTATCCCAAGCACCAACATGATTTGTAAGTGCTTTTGTGGTAATTAACATTTATTAGGAGAACTGGAATTTTCCAGTCTTTTTTGTGCGCTTAAGTGCTTATGTTATATGGTTTCCCCCAAACTCTCTAGCTTTTGGGAGTTTGTAGCCTTTGACATGTAAATTTTTTAAAACTCTGATTGCCTTATTAGCAAAGTAGTTTTGCCATTAGTCACAGATTATATTCATTTAAATTTTAAAATCTTTCCAGGCTACAGGAGATTTAAAACAACAAATACAAAATCTCAGTGCTATCGAAGCCTGGTTCCTCATGTCAAACATGGAAAATAGAGCCCAGATTTAGCCCCATGAATCCACCAGGAAGTCACAAGAAGAATTAAGCTTCTCAAAAAAAAAAAAAAATGGCAATCCAAAACTATCAACAGAATAAGCAGAGGTCAGTCTAAAGTCATATATGTTCCACCTGAATCCGACTGCAGCAGGCCAGGAGGAAACACTGACTCTACACCCTTCCTGAGGCTGAAGTGGCTGGGGGCCCCCTCTCATTGGGGGTGCCGGCCCCCG
>NW_010102954.1:30742-48701 GCF_000699245.1 Pterocles gutturalis
ACCTTCTTCCAATATTAAACATATTTCTCCCAGCAAAGAAAAAAAACAGGACTTTCTCTTTCTATAGAGAGTTGGTGCTTATCACTTATAAAATAACAAGTAGTGTCCTGGGTTAAGCTGAGACAGAGTTAACTTTCTTTATTGGGGGCTAACCCATCACAAGTAGCAACAGCTCAAGGACTAGAAGCCTTTTCCCAGACTAAAGGAATTTACAGATACAGTCTTTAAAGTGGGTGCCTTAACCCGGAAACTACAGCTTGTTTACTTGGAAGCCTTTTCAGCTGAAGCTGTGATGATACGCAGAAAGAATTAAGAGTCATCGAAAAAAAAAGTTAAGAAATAAGAGGACAAGTGAAAGAATACATTGTAAACTTGGGAGTTGGAGCAATCACTTGGAATAAACTTTTGCTGGGTACCCATTGCTTCTTCCAGGATCGCACTCATATTTTATTGAAGGATTTTTTCACAGACAAAGAATTATGAAGTAGGAAACCAAATCCAGAGTACTGGGTGTGATAAGCATCTCATACCTTTAGATGTACATTCAAAGTGTCAGACAACAGCAAGAACAGGGTTACGCCACGAGGGGGGACAAGCCGGGGGTGACCCTAGAGCAGGCAACACCCTCATTGACCCAGGAGCAGTCCTGTAGAACCCAAGCAGGGCACTGATGACAGGGACCATCAACAGCCCCAGACACATCCAGTAGTAAAACAGGTCCAGGGTCCCTTCAGGGAGCAAAGAAAGGAGGAGGGGGGTCCAGAGGCAAGACTGCCACATAGGCACAAGGCATCCCTCTGGGAAATAGGCCAAGAGGCAGGGACACTTAGAGCATAGCTCAGGAGGGGATGAAGGCCCCCAGACTGAGTTGAAATGGGGCTCCTGGACCCACTGAGAGGTGGAGGTCCCAGCATGTCACGGTCCACTAAGGACTCATGATGGTTCTTTTCTGAGATCTCGAAATGCAAAATTAAGGTGAACACACCAAAGGGGTTAGTTTCAATTAAAAAGTAAAAAATGCTATTATTCTGTGTCCATAACCAATGTGCAATAGATAAAGGGAGTGAAAAGGGAAAGTAAAGTAAAGAGCAGAAAGAGGACTACAGCTACCACCGCAGGTCCAAGGCATCCTTAGGTCCTGGATCCAGCAGCATCCTGCCAGTCCTGATGATCGTTGTCAATCCTTGGTGGTGAAAGCTTCAAGTTGCTAGGGGGTGACCTTTTATACTAAGTTACACACCTTGCTCCTCCTCTACCTCAGGACTCCCCACCTTTTCCTGGAACGTATTTTCCTATCTCCACCTCTACCAGGTGGCACTGTTGCACATGCCCAGAAGGGAGTGTCCAGGGTGTGGCCTACCTCAGAGGCGGGTAGCCTTCGGGATGGAGGTGTGTTTCGGTATTATAATGACATTATAATGAGCAAAGTTCACCTCAGGGTAAAGATTTCACCACAGTGCTTGGCACAGTGTCTGTCATCTTTCTTGTTGGACAGCTGTTACACTCACAGCTTATTGTTCCCATCCTTACAGAGGTATAGATAGTCTCAGATAGGGCCAGGCCATGGAACAAGATAATTTTCTCCATCCCTCATCAATCTGTCTTTTACCACGATGTGTTGCTGGGGAAATAAATTATAGAATCATAGAATGGTTAGGGTTGGAAAGGACCTTAAAGGTCATTGAGTTACAACCCCCCTGCCGTGGGCAGGGACACCCTCCACTAGACCAGGTTGCTCAAAGCCTCATCCAGCCTGGCCTTGAACACCTCCAGGGATGGGGCATCCACAACTTCCCTGGGCAACCTGTTCCTGTGCCTCACCACCCTCACAGTGAAAAATTTCTTCCTAATGTCTAGTCTAAATCTACCCTCTTTCAGCTTATACCCATTACCCCTTGTCCTATCACAACACTCCCTGATAAAGAGTGTTTCCCCATCTCTCCTGTAGGCCCCCTTCAGGTACTGGTAGGCTGAAAAGTCTTTGTATGCCCTGGAAAGTGACAACTGCATTTTACTTTACCCTGGAGATTTTTCTTATGATGTTATAACTTCCTTGATAGCAGTTATGCGGTTATCTTATCAGTTCAGGCCCACATAAACAGGAACCACATTTCACTCATAAGCTACAACAGGCTTGCCCGAGACACAAGTTTGGCTCCCAGGTTGCATCAAATCCATCAAAAGGGACATTGTAGTCTAACTGGAGGTACTGCAACCTTGATGACAAGGTTGAAACAATGCTGATCTTCTAACCGACTCTTACACCAGGGGCAGGTGGTCAGGACCACTAAGGCCTGGTAGTGCCCTCTGCACCCTGAGACAAAACATCCATTCAAGTTTCACGATCAAAACCAGGTTTAGGCTTCACAGTAATTCTCAGGATAGCTGTGGCCTTGAGTATTGAAATATTCTGATCTATCTGCCATAGGTCTGAGATTCAGACAGTATGTTATTGTGTATCTGGCTGAAGGGAGGGCATCACAGTGGGCATGTCTCTCTTGCTGTTTGTAGGCAACCCACATTTTTAACAAACTTGCCACAAATTTCAGACTCTAGAATTGAGTTGGCTGTTGAGGTTCTACTTACCATGCTGGTAGCATTCCACTCTCAGATCAAGAAAAATAACCATGACAGTGAAAACAGAGAACAACATTTCACATTCAGTTTGTTTCAGCTGCCAAAACAACATAGAACAATCCTGATGCTAATTCCCAATGATAGGGATTTTGCAGCAATTATGTCACCACAGTGATTAATTTCACAGTGAACATTGTATTCAGCCTGTGTAATCCTCCCACGAAGTGGCACCGGTCTCTTAGCCTGGTCTAATTAGACAAAAGTTTCAGGGTTACATTAAGGTCAGCAAAAGACATTTACAGAGTGTGAGGTCAGCAAATCACACATAGGAGGCAGCAGTGGTTGTGGAGTAATGGTCACGCCTTGAAAAAGAGTGTGGCCTTTTGGGATTCTAATTGAAAACCGAACAAACCCTTGATCTCTTGCGAAGTCTACAAACACCAAGTAAAGAAAACAAAATCAAACAAGGTAAAAATTATAAACAGTCTCCTTGCACAAATTTAGGAAAGACAAGTATAGTCCCGGTTATTGTTATAGCTGAACCGGTTTTGGCAAAAGCCATATTTTCAATAACATAAAATAGACAAATCGCTGGACACTGAAGCTCCAATCCAAAGAGTTTATTCTACTGGTGATATACAAGGTTATTTTTCTCAACTACTCAAACCACTCTGCCTACCACAAGCCTACTTCTGCTCTATTTAAGTCAATAAAAAGGCTCCTATTGATTTCAACAAGCATGGGATCAGATCCAATGCCAAAAATTATCCAGGAGGTAGAAAAGAAAATAACAGCTGAATATTAAAATGGCATGATGAATACCTGCCATTTTTAGCACTGCTTTTATATGTTATTCTAAAAAGAATAACGTGAAAGTGTTTCTATTTTACCGAAGAAGTCATCTGAAATAATAGATGTTTCATCAATGCATAGAAATGCCATGGAATTATTACTTTGGTTTGTACATTGTTGATATGAAAAAGGATAGTAGGTCCATAAGCTTTTTTATTTATTGAGATTGTATCAGGAACCCTAATAAATCAGACACATGACAGATCAAACCTGTGTGTACACAGAAACATCCTTTGCAAAAGCCCAGTCTTTTCTGCTGCAGGTTCTGATTTATCTATGGATTCTTCCTATGTGCAGTGTCAGGCTGGTTTCAGGTTCGTGTGCTAGCAAGAGTGCATTATACCTTCATTATTATTATTTTCTTCCCTTGGGAAGAAGAGTACAAGTGGGGAAAGAGCATGCCTTGGAAGTCAAAAGAATCATCTGAACCCAGAAAATAGGGTGCACTCATATTGTTCTCCTCTTGCTGCCCTCTATGCTTTTTTTTTTTTTTTTTTTTCTGTCCTTCTCACTGATCACACTGCCTCTCATTGCATATTAGAAAACAGGTAATGGTCTCAAAGAGATATTTGGTTAAAGTGATACAGAATCTTATACAGTAGAACAAACTTCCTTGAATATGTCTCAAACTATAAAAATTATAATCTTACTAAGCACAGCTTAATGTAGACTAGTGAAGTTTATAGAATATAAATATATAGAACTTTCTGTTTTACTGAAGAAGTCATCTGAAAATATAGATATACTTAATAAAAATTGTAAGATTGACATGAATGAGGAATAAATGGTGTGGAAGCACCTGAAGAAAAAAAAAAAACCCCACAAGAATGATCTAACATGTCATCAGGGTCCGAGCATATATTTCTGTGCTGTTTCTCAGCACACTCAGGTTGAGAGAGGAATCTTGGTAATTCACATATCTTTGAAAAAATGACTGATCACTGCCAGCTCCTATGGTGTAAAAAAAGGGCATATCCAAGCCCAGTACATAGTAAGCAAATGAAGAATAGACCTGGAAATATGAGTAGGGCTCAGTAGGTGATGTCCCTTGTCATCAACATTATCATAAGGAATCCTGGACAGCCTAACTGTATACAAGCATTTTGCTCTCTGATGGCTGGCCAAACTACCACGACACATACATCTTGCTGCTTGTGAGTATGCAGTTGTCAGAGTATAATACTCTCTGACCAGGTTCTTTTAGATATACCATATATGGAGGACATAATATTTAATAAGATTTATTTATATTACAATACTTAATGTTACATAGTATTTCTGATACGAAGTATACTGAAAACACAATACAAATGTAAGTTACACTTATCAAAATACAGCAATTGCAATACACAGTTCTATCACAATACCAATCTGATCTCCACTACTGGTCTCTATAATATGCTCAACATCATGACACTGGGTATCCTCAATTGTCAGGAAGGAATACATGGGTCAAAGCCAGGTCAAGCCCATTGATTTCTTTAAAATTCTTTTGCTAGCTGTTTAGTTTTTATACCCTCTTGGGCTGAGCCACATATACACTCTGCCAATGCTGGTGTGGCTAACTCAGGGAGACATTCACACTATTTTAACGAGTGCATTAAAACATTTACACCACCAGCTGACCCACTCAGCTGTGATAAAGTTAGCTGATACACTCAACATAGCTGTCCTAGTCAAGGGCCACTCTCACCTCCCCTCTGTGTTGAGATAAAGTCAGTTTTGTTGCAGAGGCTGTGGTCAGTCACAGCCCACGTTATTTCCTGAGTTTCATGGGCACATCACCCTTGCCTATTGCCTCCGAGCCTTCTTCCACTGGAGGGGATTATCAGTCAGTCACAGTGGCATGACAGTATGAGTACATATAAGCAAAATCAGCTCTTTGAATCTACACCGTCCCTAAGAGCTCACATTGAAATTTCCTATGTTGTTACAATGCTGAAATAACATTTCCTGCAGGAAACCTTTTGTTATTAGTTTCCTTTCCACTGAAGATGACTCTGGATCTTGTTTCTTTTGCCCTTGTACTTTCATTTTATAGCATTTGCTTTCCCCCTTCCAGTCTCCTCTAAGCCTTTAGAAAAAAACAAGTGATTGCAATGTTTATTCACCACAGATACCATAAAGGTGAAAAGAAGCCCTTTACTTTCTGATGGTATGCTTCAAGAATAGTAAAGCACGAAGACTGCTGCCGTGTTCAACACACTGTCTGTTGTAAGCTTAATCCTCAGTCTTTCTGTTAAGAAGCACTTCTGTCATGTTGTCTTCTAGTCAAGAGTAGTATGGGGGAATATTTCCCTCCTGCTCTGTTTAAGCGAAATATCAGACTTGGAGCAGGAACAGAAGAAAAGTGCCCAGGCATCAACCTCCAGCACCACTTCCAATTGAGACACTGTTCCAGAGACCTTCCTTGTTTGAGTAGAGTTCTCATCACTTGAACACTGGCTTTACTCTAAATGCTTTGGCTTTGTGCTAGTTTCTAACAGCACTCGTGCAGCTGGGTTGGAAGGCTGCGATTAACGTCAGTTGCCAAAATTTCACAGATACTTCAGCTTATGTTTTGACATAAGTAGGCAAACAGAACAATGAAAACATGGCCTTTCTTTCAGCCAAGACAAGGTGAAGAACACGGTGAGACAGACACCTCCATGAGAGTAGAACAAACTCCCTCAGAGAGCTCCTTGCTCATCTCTGACATTTAAATCTTAAGGAATACAACTTTAATGTTACAAGCGTGATGGAGAAAGCTGATGTGGAGCTAAGAGATAACAAAGGATAACAAAGAGAAGGGAGCAAAGGTTCCAAAGTGGTGTCACAGCAGAGACCACCATATGAAGAACATTAATATAGTGACATAACTCATTTTTTATATTATGTTAATAATTATTTTCAGCATGGAAATATTTAGATCAAATGGAAGTCAGGTGCTATTAAACTAGGTGCTTCACAAAGATAGTGTAAGAAAAAGCCCCTGGGAGTTTGCAGTTAAAATAGGGGAAAAAAAGGATCAAAAGATATGACAAAGCAAGTATTATTATCCCCTTTTCTCTCTAAGTATTATGATTGACAGGGTTGCCTGCACATGCAGACAGCTTTCCACTTTAAAATAATAATCTTATATAAATAGTCTGATCAATTTTCAGGATATGATCCAACATGCTAACTCTTTAAACGTTTGGAAAACAAAACTTAAATTGTCTTATCCAACTGTATGAAAAGAAATAAAAAATCCAATGTATGAAAAGAAATAAAACACCAGTACAAATCTACTCCAAATCCGAAAGACTTTTGTTGTTGTTGTTTAGCAAAATGGATTAGGTTTTCAGTATTTTTGTTGACAGAATGATGCACATTTTCTCCTGAGGCTGAAAGGTTATTTAAGAATTGGACACTGAGAGATTGCTACTATCTATCTGTTCTTTATATTCATAAAGGATGTGCACTAAAATAAAATGCTATAGTCAGTGGTAATTCAAAAGATATTCCGGCTACCACATTACCCAAAAGATAGAGTAAGTCATTATGCCAAGACCATTTTCTGACAATGTATTTTCACTGATCCAAGTAAGATTAAACAAATATAATAGCATAATGAAGGGGCAATTTCTGCTTTTACACTACATGCACAGAGTGGAATACTTTTAGCCATCTTACTCTCAAAACTCAGTCCATGACTTCGAGCCAGGCACCTAATCTTTGCACATGGTGTAAAGAAAGTGAGGTCCCTCAGAGCAGTGCTCATAAGGGCTGGGATGTATCAACACTCTAGGAGTACAACAATTAAAAATATATATTAAAATGTTATATTACATATTATTATATTATTGCATTATATTATTAAGTGCATCATATTATAATCAAATTAAATACTCAAAAATGTTTTGGTTTGGCTTTATGAAAAATCTCTTTTGATCTTGTAATTTTTTGAATGCATGCTATTTAAGGTTAATATGGTATTCAATGCTTCAATGTTGTTTCAGACAGAGAAAAATTGCTGGGTACCCCAGTGAAGTTCAGTGCTTTTTTTTTCAGATAACTCATTCAGGGAAGAACACACCAAAGAATTCTTGTACCCCTCCAAAAATAAATAATTCAAAAAGGAAACTGCTCTGCAGTTTCTGCATTTGTAGCAATTTTGTCTAGTAGAGCAGAGAGAGAACATAAACATTCTAGAGCTCAAGTAAATACACATTCCCTGCTTTCAGCAAGGATCATCAGCAATTTTCTAAGTTCACCATTTGTCACAAGTAATATTTTCTTCCTTCTTTGTCGTGTTGCAATAGCTAACATTCTTCATTTCTGACGTCTGTCCTGTGTAAATACAAAAGTTGTGAGCTCATAGCCTTGGGTTCTTGTCCAGATCACTTAACAGCATTTACAGGTGCTGTTGATGTGTTTGATACTGTCCAGCATTGCTGACTGTCAAATATGCTGCAAGTGAGAGAACAATTATTTGTTTTTCTAGCTGCTTAAACTCAATTGATTTTTCAGCTCAGGTAAGTAAACATAGCAAATAAACATAGCATACTGAAATGTAGGGATTCACTACTTTATGTAAGCTGAAGTTCTAGTCCAAAATACATCTCTATTTTTAAGATATGGTATGGAATTTGAAGGCTTTGTGACCTTCATCATTAGGGATATATTTTGTTTATTTTATTCCTTAGGGAGAAAATGAAGAAAGATCACTCACTAAGAAATGTTTCACTTTTCCAGGAAATGATTGTTTGACAGAGAACATTAACATTTCTAGTGTTATTACCTCCACAGTTACAACACCAGCTGTAGAAAATTATGAAGTTCTCCCATGGAACCAGGATGTAAAGAGTAATAAGTTTGTATTTCAGCTGAAGGTGACTTAGAAAGATATCTAAATGCAGGAACTCTAGAGTTTGTTGTCCAGTGGAATTGCATTCTGCATTTGCATGTCCTGCAGTATGCTTACTTCAGCTTTGATGTACTTCAGCTGAGACAGCAGCTTGTATTTAGAGACATTTTTAGGATTTCCTTCCAGAACTCTCAAGAGATATATACCAATTTCTCATATCATAAATGCAACCTGTGGAGTTAATAATCCTTTCAAAATGTTTCTAACACATCAGTTATTAATTTAACCTTTCTATTCAGTGGCTTTCTACCGATGGCTTTATAATCATATGTTTGTGGTGGAGAGGACAGCAGGAAGTGAAGGAGTGTACAAATCAAAGAAAAATCATTAGAAACATTAGGTAGGAAATCCTCATCTCTCTTGTACATTGCAATTCAACTAATGACCCCTCATCTTCAGAAAGGTAAAACTTTGATAAGAAACTAGATGCAGGCTAACATGTAAAAAATAACAACAAGCTAAAACACTGACTGCTAGTTTCCGGTAAAGGAAAAGCTACTTCTAACATCAAATGAGTGAGTCACCACGCAAAACTGTTGCTCACTGAGGAGTGTTTCATAAACTGTGACTAGGACATTGCAGTTTGTAGATAGAACTGGTAAGTAATCTTTTTTGGTACTAAAAACTTTAGCCACAAACACAATATATTTATTACCTTCTTCCTTGTTTTTTCAGAAAGTGAAATACTGGTCCTTGGTCCATCATGCCATAACCCATAGGAATAGGTATGTTTCAACAACGAGATGTGATTCATCTGTGTGAAATTTCTCATCTCCAACCAGATCTAATATATTTGTTTGTTTTAGGTGAAAAATAATGTAGAAATATATATATATGTGAACCAAAGGGCTGGGGTTTGGTTTTGCACCTTTTTTACTGAATTTTTGTTAAAGTCCATGTATTATGCCATTGTAATCTCACTAATATTAAACAGAATTTAGTAGAACCATTAATAAAACCAATTGGTTTTCTTTTTTAATCTAACATTTCATTTTCTTAGTGGAAAAGTACTTTTTAAACAAAATTTGCAGTTTGAAAAGCAAATAAAGAAAAGAATGGCCTTTGGAAAATTTTTACAGGTTTTTTTTCATCTCAAAGATAAAAACATGCTGAAACTGTTTTACTGTTCAAGGAAAATATGTGGGCTTTCATTGCTGGTATTCAAAATACAATGACCTTTGATTTTATTTGTCTATAAAAGAAACAAAATATTAGAAGAGAGCTTGAAAACTAAAGAAAAGCACTTTACTTGAAGTGTCTTCAGGGAAGCAAGTATCATTCATCACCAGATCCGTGCAGGAAATGTAAACACAGGTCAAGTTTAAAGATGTAAGCATAAAAATAGAATGAAAGACACTTGTCTAATTTATGTCAGACACCCCACACAACAACTCTGAATGTATATGAGAGAACAAAAAAATACAGACTGAGAGGGCTGAAGGTTCTTAGTGATGTTTTCTCATACAAATTGAGAAGGAGTAGAAGGAAGACACCCTTCTCAGCAGCATCCAGTGACAGAACAACAGGAAATGGGCAAAAATTGAAACACATAACATTCCATTTCACCATAAGATAACACCTGTAATATTCAATTAAACCTGCCCTCAGGGAGAAAAACTATTTGAACAGCACTGTAATCTTAATTAAATGTGTGAGATTTCAAACTTCATCAGTTTGAAATCTGAAAATACTATGGCTTAGGCTCTGCAAAATAGTTTTGCCTTTTATAACAAATTATCTGTCTCCACTACACTGTAATTATTCATCACTTGCAATGAGTTCTGTCACATTAAAACAATTTTCTTGAAGTAATATAGAAAACCCAAGAAATTTGCAGGCTATATTTAAGCATATATGCAGATATTAAATATTAATTTATATCAACCTACAATCTAGATACGTGCATAATATATACTGAATCATTTTAGGGTGCTACTGTGTCCATTTATGACATCTAAAAGTCTTTTTTCCCCTTGGGAAAAAGAAAAACCATAATATGATGGTAAGATCTTTAAATTTTAAGATCTCAAAGAGATGCTGAACTGCTGACTATTGATTTATAACTGATTTAATATTCTCAGATGAATAGTGTGATATAAATGTACATTTATACAATTTTCCCAACATATTCAATTTGCTGCTTACACATATTTTCAGACTCCATACAGACCAACCTGTACCTGATTCTGGAAATTCTTAGCTTGATGTTATAATAGGTAAATGAAAATGTCTCTTTGATTCTCCCACTCTCCCAAAGGTATTTTGCATTGTGAAAACTGAGGAAAACCCATACTTGTTTAATATCTGATACAGAAACATCAATCCTTCATAATATTCAGCCACTATTATTAGAAGTTGCATACAGAAACACAGTGGTCTCCCTCTATCTACAGGTACAGTGTAAGTGCACAACAAGGAGTGCTTTTAAGAGTTTAATCTCAGCTTCCCAGCCTTGTGTGGCAGATGCCAATATTCACTGACCCAAGAAGCTACATTACAGTCACTACAGGATTTCTACCATTCCTAACAATAAACTCCTTGCTGAACAAAATGGTCATGGTACTATTATAAATACTGTGTTATTATGGTCACAGTATGCACCCTTAAATCTCAGTGCACCAGATAGAATGAGCTAGATTTGATAAAATCTTCAAATTAGAAATGGTGTTCACTGATACTGTTCTAGAAAGATTATTGTTGATTAAATGTCAGGTGACAGTTGAGTTCATTAGGCATCACATGTAGCAAATAATCCAGCATTCTCTCTGAGGCAAAACCATGATAGTTGGGCTGCATGGGAAACTACTGCCAAATACTGGGTATTCCCAATACAATTTCCATTCTGTTGTGGCACACTTCAATTCTTCATTGTGTCTATGATTTTTCTTTTTTAATTTGAACTACCAAAATAAAAACAAAAAATATGGCACTCAACAATCAACTGCCTATTATTGAAAAAAAGCAAACGTGTAAGTAACATGGCATATAAAGTAGCAGGTTTCTATTTTCCGTTTGTTTCTCTTCAAAAAATTGCAGTATTCTTAATTGCAAAGTATACTTTTTGTGTGGATTGGACAAATAATTTCATTAAGGGATAAAATTTCAATGTTTATAGCCAAGTAGTTTTAAACCCTGTCCTGACAGCTTCACAATATGGTGTTGGAAAAGTTGCTGGTAACCTATACTTAGAGGACTACAGCAAATTTGACATTCACTTGGAATAATTTTGCTTGTAAGTACTGTATTCAGTCTTGTAGTATCATAGGCAACTATTTTATAATTCTAATCATAATTCCTGTGAAATCTACCCTAAAAGCAATTAGATTTCTCACTGCCAGTGTTGATTATATTCTTTTGAAGGGATGAGGTTGCAGTTTTCCTCAACATCTACAGCACACAACATACTTGCCTCTACCATAGTTCAAATATAAAATAATGCCCCTGTGTCAAAACATGGGATGATATACTGAAGGACTTTATTTTTCAAGACAACACAGAGTGAGCAAGTCAGTACACTTCTCTTGTACAGAATCAGTTTTTTATTTTTGCAAAGTTCTCAAGTTCATCCCTCCAAAACTACTCTTTCTTCTTGCTTCCATCTTATCTTCACATGAGTGTTCTCAGAGGGCTGGAGCACCTCTCCTAGGAAGAAAGGTTGAGGGAACTAGGCTTGTTTAGCTTGGAGAAGAGAAGGCTCCAGGGAGACCTCATTGCAGCCTTCCAGTACTTGAAGGGAGCCTATAGACAGGAGGGAGAGAGACTATTTACAGGGGTTGATAGTGACAGGATGAGGGGGAATGGTTTTAAACTAAGAGAGGGGAGATTTAGGCTGGATATTAGGTGGAAATTTTTCATGCAGAGGGTGTTGAGGCACTGGAACAGGTTGCCCAGAGAAGCTGTGGATGCCCCATCCCTAGATGCATTCAAGGCCAGGCTGGATGGGGCCCTGGGCAGGCTGCTGTAGTGATTGGCAACCCTGCCCACAGCAGGGGGGTTGAAACTAGATGATCTTTAAGGTCCTTTTCAACCTGATTCATGATTCAATGATTCTTTCTTTGTCTCACACACATCTCTACTTTCTTGCCTTTTCCCCACCTGTATCCAATTGCACATTCATTTATTACAATTTTGTAATTATAGTGACATCTATTCAACATAATCTGCAACAGCAGAAGACAGAGCTTTTTTTTTCCAGTCAAAATAATTAGCAACGCAATGGTTTGATCATTAAAACATCAAATTACCAGACTATTGGAAAGAATTAGGGAAGATTAAATATCAGTTTTAATTAATGTTCACTTTATGAAAGTGCTTAGGCTGAAAAATACTCAGGATTCTGCTGGTCTCTGTAAGGGAATACATGAAGGCTTGGTCCTTGTCCTGAAGAGTTTAGTCTCAAAGAAAACTTAATATTTAAAGACAATTAATGTGAGAGAGAATGATTAAGGTGTCTGCCAAAAGGCTCCCTAAGAATCACTTAATATTGAAATCCACTTAAATACCCAGAATAGAAGGAACAGTTGAAGGCTGCCAAATTCAGCACTCTATTGTCCTTTTAATTTCAAATCAACCTAACTTCTACATGTCAGCCCCCACTTTTAGCAGCTTGCTGCCTATTTTTTTAGGAATGAATATTTCATCAAAATAAAGGTTAGCACCATAGGGTGTTAATGGCATTTCTTTTCTATTCACAACACTAAGTGTAATTTGAACCATCAATAGCAGGAACAGAAGGAAGAGAAGGAATGACCTTTCTTGAAAGATGCTGCAGGAAGAGAAATGTCATTAAAAAGCAAATAGGGTTTTGCATATCCCCTTACAAGCAGCTATTTCCTGTTCATGCACTTAAGAGAACAGGCTTTCTGAGCCATGAGCTTGGCACAAGGGATCACTTGCCAACATGGGAGTGAAATAAGAGCTCACACATCCCTTGCAGTGTCCTGCTGCTCAACTGCAGCAATCAAATATACATGAAGCTCTATGCTTCTTCAAAATGGCAACCAGTTTAGGACCAGTAGATCAGAGACATCAATTACTTTACTTTGCTATCTTGTTCTCTTTAAAATTACAAGAAAGTCAAGCAAACAAATACAAGACCATAACACAAATTCTGTAAAAAGACCACAATGACAAAAATATTCAAGACTTGAAGATGCAAACACAATTAAATGCAGATATTTTTCATACAACTATAGTGTTTCTGAATAAAGTCTCAGAGCTTCTGTTTCTCCTAAAACTGTTGTAAAGCTTGATGAAAGCACTTTTGAATTAATATAAAATTCCTTGAAATTTCTGCAGTTTTCTGTAGTTAGCTTGATCCCAGTAATTTCATGTGATAGAAAAAAAACACTAAAATTTACAAAGCAAAAAACTCACCACCACCACCAAACAAACGTGACTCTTCAAGCACATAAATGTGATAGCATCCTTTTCTAAATCAAGAATTTAGCAAAATATTCACTCTGCAGTAGAGAAGGCCTTTTGAAGGCAGTTTCTTCTGAAAGCAACCAATGTTTGAACAATTAAGTTTAAAAAGTTACACTACAAATCAGTTTGTTTCTGTTTCATGCAGTTCATACATCTGCAGGAAGGAACTCCAACTAGATCCACCTCTGAGAATTTTAGGTCTGTGTTCTTTACCCCCTTTATCCTGCTCTTTACCCTCTAAGGAAAATCATGATCAGAAATGAAGGAATGCAGTAAATGAAGTGGATAAACATGTTGGAGAGTTAAAAACATGTAATGAGGGAGTTATTTGACACAATGTGAGCTGAATACTGTCCTCACTTGTCAGTCTTCTTGACCAGCACTGGCCTGTCGATAAGTCTTGGGATCAACCTCTGCACTTTGTTTCAGCCATGTTAATCCATGTTGTGCTCAGCGTAGACCAGTCCCAACCTCTGAACCCTCACCAGAATTGGAACTGATGAGTTTACTGAAACATTGCCATCAGTTCAAGCATTTAACATTGCAAGACTTTACATCTCAGGAAAATACAAACCTCTGTAACATCTGGGGGACAGGATTTAAGGATCTTGGAAAAATAAATCACTTTTGTTTCTACAGAGAAAATCAATTTAATGCTCATTATGGGTATTTCTTTTCCCTCTCTCACTGCCCTTAGCTAACACAATTCACATGAACTGAAGCATGTGAAAAACAAATTGTTTGTATGGCTATATACCAAAAAAAGGACAGATATCTGGAGGGATCCAGGGTAAAGATAAACTGCAATTTTTATCCCCCCTGCCTTCCCTCCCCCCCACTATCAGTAGTGATTATAGGGGAAAAGAATTCCCCTGGTTGGATTTAAAAATAGCAACTCTAAACTACTCTCTGGAGAACAACTTGATCAATTTTCTTCATATTTTCAGGATAGTTTTAATTCACTTTAAAAATTCATCTGAAAAAAATAATTAAGACAAAACCCCTGCAAATGAAAAAAAAAAAAAGAAAAAACCGACCAGTAATGGAACACTTACTGAAGCCTTAATTAAGAAGAGACACTTGGTCACTCTGTAATCACTGCCTTGAATTAAATGTCTCAATTACAATAACTAATATATAATGGTACCATTCAAAACAATACAATGGAACAACCTAACAGGTTTTTCTTGGCTTATTCTCAGTTCCTCCAGATCACTTTTTCTAAGTAACATGAAGAACGCATATTTATATTTCTTGGAGGTAACTTTTTCCCATGAGCTCAATCACAAGAACAATAGAAGTGGCAATTGCTAACATACTTCATGGATTAAGAATCACTTATGTGTTCAACATTTGTATATGCAGAGTAACACGATCTCTAAAGCTTTGAATAATTAGCCTTCTTGCAAGGAAAATAAACCACTTTTCTTCACGTCAGGGTAACCTTGAAGGAAATATGTTGAAGTTAGGCTTTCACTAACATAAACAAAAAGGAGAAATCAGGGAGATGAAGAGAAAAAAAATGAAATTTCATAGGGCAACACTGTAAAGGCAAAATAAAGGCAAAAATAGAAGCTGTTAGGCAGTATACAGTTGAAATGAACCAGTAAAATAAAATTTAAGAGACAGATAAGACATAAAAAGTGCCCTAATTTTAATTTTTATAGCCTGTCAACTTAAGACACCCCTGTATACAGGGGATATAATAACTATATGTATAAGTACATATTTAAACCTTTATTCTGGGTTCTTGTCTTGCAGCAAGTTTAGTACTAGGGTTTGGGGCTTTTTTTGACAAATACAGTAGTAATATCCTGGTGGATTATTAAGGAAATAGAAACAATGTTGAAAGCTGTTAGCAAGTTACTTCACTGCAAATTCAAATCTCTGCAGGCAAGCACACATAGAATCATAGAATCATTAAGGTTGGAAAAGACCTCAAGGATCATCAAGTCCAACCCAACACCACCTAACTCACTAAACCATGTCCCTAAGCACATCAGGTATGGGACAGACAGTCTTATGTAAAATCCTTAAAGATCATCTAGTTCCAACTCCCCTGTCATGGGTAGAGACACCTCCCACTAGACCAGGTTGCTCAAAGCCTCATCCAGCCTGGCCTTGAACACCTCCAGGGATGGGGCATCCACAACTTATCTGGACAACCTGTTCCAGTGCCTCACCACCCTCACAGTCAAAAATTTCTTCCTAATATCTAATCTAAATCTACCCTCTTTCAGCTTATAACCATTACCCCTTCTCCTGATAAAGAGTCCCTCCCATCTCTCCTGTGGGCCCTCTTTAAGTATTGAAGGGCTGCAATAAAAGGTCTCCCCAGAGCCTTCTTTTCTCCAGGCTGAACAACCCCAATTCTCTCAGCCTGTTGTCATAGGGGAGGCGCTCCAGCCCACTGATTAATTTCATGGCTCTCCTCTGGACTCTCTCCAACAGGTCCAGGTCTTTTTTATGTTGGGGGCCCCACAGCTGAACACAGTACTCCAGGTGAGGTCTCACGAGAGCAGAGGGGGAGAATCACCTCCCTTGACCTGCTGGTCACACTTCTTTTGAAGCCCAGGACATGGTTGGCCTTTGAGTTACAAGCGCACACTGCCGGCTCATGTTCAGCTTCTCATCTACTGGAACCCACAAGTCTTTCTCCTCAGGGCTGCTGCCTATCCATTCTCTGCCCAGCCTGTACTTGTGCTTGGGATTGCCTTGACCCAGGTACAGGACCTTGCACGTGGCCTCCTTGAACTTCATGAGGCTGGCATGGGCCCACCTATCCAGCCTGTCCAGGTCCCTTTGGATGGCACCCCTTCCCTCCAGCATGTCAACTGCACCACGCAGCTTGGTGTTGTTGCTAAATTTGCTGAAGGTGCACTCAGTCCCACTGTCCACATCACCAACAAAGACGTTAAACAGTACTCAGGAACGTCACTTGTCACCAGTGTTCACTTGGATATTAAGCTGTTGACTGCAACTGAGTGTAACCATCCAGCCAATTCCTTATCCAGCAAGTAGTCCTTCCATTGAATCCATGTCTTTCTAACTTAGAGACAAGGATGTCATGTGGAACAGTGTCAAAGGCTTTGCACAAGTCCAGGTAGATTATGTCACTTGCCCTTCTCTTATCCACCAGCGCTGTGGCCCCATCAAAGAAGGCCATCACATTAATCAGGCAAAATTTGCCCTTGCTAAAGCCATGTTGGTTGCCACCAATCACCTCTTTATTTTCCATGTGTCTTAACATACTTTCCAGGAGGATTTGCTCTATGATCTTGCCAGGCACAGAGGTAAGACTGACTGGCCTGTAGTTTCCCAGGTCTTCCTTATTTCACTTTTTAAAAATGGGGCTTATCTTTCCCCTCTTCCAGTGAGGGGGAACTTCACTAGACTGCCATGACTTGTTAAATATAATGGATAGTGGCTTGGCAACTTCATCTGCCCTTTCCCTCAGGACCTGCAGATTTATCTCATCAGGCCCCATGGACCTGTGCACCTTCAGGTTCTTTAGATGGTCTTAAACCTGATCTTCTCCTACAGCTGGCATTTCTTCCTTTTCTGGCCTTTGCCTTCTGCAACTTGGGCAGTGTGGCTTGAGCTCTTGCCAGTGAAGACTGAGGTAATGAACTCGTTAAGTACCTCAGCCTTCTCCATATCCTAGGTAGCCACGTCTCCTGCTTCCTTCCAGAAAGGGCCCACATTTTCCCTAGTCCTCCTGTTGTCATTGACATACCTATAGAAGTTGTTCTTGTCACCCTTAATGTCCCTGACCAGCTTTAATTCTGTCAGGGCTTTAGCTTTCCTAACCTGATCTCTGCCTTCTCAGACAGAGACTCTGTATTTCTCCCAGGTTTCTTGTCCTTGCTTCCACCCTCTGTAGGCTTCCTTTTTGTGTTTGAGTTTGCCCGGGAGTTCCTTGTTCATCCATCACTCCTGAGCTTGGATGAAGCAATCCTTGAATATCAGCCAGCTTTCTTGGGCCTCTCTTCCCTCCAGGGCTTTATCCCATGGGGCTTTTCCAAGCAGATCCCTGAAGAGGCCAAAGTCCACTCTCCTAAAGTCCAGGGTAGTGAGTTTGCTGTGCGCCCTCCTCACTGCCCTGAGGATCTTGAACTCCACCATCTCACGGTCCCTGCATCCCAGGCTGCCGCCCTTGAGTTCCACATTCCCCACCAGCCCTTCCTTGTTGGTAAGAACAAGGTCCAGCATAGC
>NW_010102954.1:48748-49513 GCF_000699245.1 Pterocles gutturalis
TTCCAGGAACTTCCTGGCCTGCCTATGCTGTGCTGTGTTGTTCCTCCAACAGATGTCAGAATGGTTGAAAACCCCCATGAAGACCAGGGCTTGTGAGCGTGAGGCTGCTCCTATCTGTCTGTAGAGGGCCTCATCCACTTGCTCTCCCTGGTCAGGTGGCCTGTAGCAGACCCCCACTACAGTGTCCCCTGTCCTTGCCCTCCCTTTGATCCTGACCCACAAGCTCTCTGTTGGCTCCTCATCCATCCCCAGGTGGAGCTCCATGCACTCCAGATGGTCTTTGGCATAGAGGGTGACACCCCCTCCTCATCTCCCCTGCCTGTCCTTCCTAAAGAGCCTGTATCCCTGCATTGCAACACACAAAACCAGAAAATTAAATGCAGGAAATGGTTGTGTATTCAAAATATAATTCACTTTCTAAAGTACTATAAATATAACATGGAAAATAAATAATAGGACAAATTTTATTTTTTTTTGCTACTATTTAATGTACTACCAAACAAACAAAACGAGAACAATTTAAAAAGAGATGAAAAGGAAAAGAAAAAAAAAAAGAAGACAAAGAAAAGCAGAGCTTATTTCTAGTGTAGTAGTGGGTTTCTGATTTTACAGTACAGTTGGTTTTATTTTAACTAAATTTGCTAAATACTGCTGCTTTCATAGGTAGAAAACTATTTGTTACCACCTGGGTATCTCTCAGCAGGCTGAGCCTTTACTTTCTATAGCATCGAACCCAAACAAACAGAAAGTTCTAACCTAATAGTC
>NW_010102954.1:49527-54606 GCF_000699245.1 Pterocles gutturalis
GCAGGAAAAAAAACCCAAACTGATCAGCCAAACAGAAAAACTAAGAAATGGGAAACACAAATTCTCAGAGCTCTTACCAGCTTCCTCCTAGCCAAGGTGAGGGATTATATTCCCCAAGTATCAAAGAAAGTTAAAGGACTTCATGGTCTTGTAGGCCTTTCTGATTACACAGGTCCCATTGAAACTTAAATCTCTGTGTTGTGACTTCTTTACAGGCTCCCGAGATCATAGTCCCTGCGAAAGCACTGCCTGTAATAGCTGAAACCTGGAAGAAAGCTACAGCAACCCCAGAGTGCCTGCACAGTCCATTTCCAAGGCCAGAATTAGATGACCCTGTTCTTTGGGAAAAGCTTTTTACCCATCACTAACAGATACCCTAGAAATCACATCCTAGACCCCACAACAGAGCTGAGACTCCTGCAGATGACAGAGGCTGCTCTGCAACTCCTATGTTGCTATCTGAAAGATCTTTCACTAAATTTACGCCATGCTGAACTCAAATACAATGTGACAAAAGAGCAAAGAAATTCATGCTATAATTACACCAGTTAAGCAATTTTTATAATTGCTTATAGCTCTCCGATTGTTTATTAATTCTTTTGCCAGCTTAGAAGTATTAACAGTTTAAACGGAGAGAAGTGCAAATGAAAGTTAAACCAATTACTGATAAAATTTGCTAAAAATTACATAGGAGTAAATCTAGTCAGACATACTAACATCTATGCATGAATTACCTTCATAGATTTTGGTAGTACTTAATCTTCTTGACATTATTTAAATTAAAGAGCAATGTGTTACGTTACTGGACCTGCAGGAGGTAGGATATTTCTAAACAGGAGGCAGCCCATAGGCCTGCATATTAAGTGAGTGGGCTCTGCCTTATTTAGTACATTTTTTGATAGCACATGTTGCTCACACTGAACTTACACTTAGCAGACTCCCACATTTGAATTGCATGGAATGAATTCTTTGCTGTGATAGCACCACTCAAGCTTATAAAAAAATAAGCCACCTAAGGGGAATATAGGCAGTAATTCAGAAAAATGTTCAAGTCATCAGCCTGGATTTAATATTAGGGTAGAAATCCATTAACTGAACTGTGAGGGCAGAACATTTTATATCTCTAAGGTGTACACCAGTCAAATTCAACCCTTGGCAAGGACACTGCAATAAGAACTGCCCAGGGGTTATTCAGTAATATGTCTGAAAGGACATTAAAAGCTTTAGTTGGCAAGACACTGTCACCAATGCTTACCTGTACTCACCCTCAAAATAAGAGCAACAGGGTGTGGTGGGTTAACCTTGGCTGGATGCCAGGTGCCCACCAGGCTCATCTATCACTCCCTCTTCAGCAAAATAAAGGAGAAGAATAAGATGAAAATCTCGTAGGTCAAGAAAAAAGCAGCTTAATTAAAGCAAAGGCCAAGGCCATGCACAGCAACAAAAGGTAAACAAAGATGATACCTGCCCCTTCCCCTCAGTAAGCAATGTCCAGACGCTTCCTGGGAAAGCAGAGCTCCAGTATGTGCAGCAACTGCTCCTGGAGACAAACACAGTAACAAATGCCCCCCTCCTCCCTCCTGCCCTTGGATTTTATGGCTGAGCTGATGTCACATGGTATGGAACAGCCAATCCGGGTCAGCTGTCCTGGCTCCGCCCCCTCCCAAGGTGTGTTATCAACACCCTGCTGGCTGCCAGTGCAGCACTCAGCACTGGGAGGGCTGCTGTGGGGATACTGACTCCATCTCAGCTAGACCCAATAACACAGGGCATTGTATGACCTTTTCTGACTCACCCTTTCAATATGCATAGGGGCAAGATTTCAACTTGGATTTTTAATTACGTTTGTTTAGAGAGTGACCGGTTTGAGTGCAAATAAGGGATCTTTTATCCTGCCCCAAGAGAAAAAATTAACTAATTTTCATTCATAAATGCTAAGCATGGTCAAACCTTTACTGACTTCCAAAGAGGACCAAGTGCATTTGCCTCTGCTTTCAGCTGGCATTCAGCACCTTGAAGAACTGTGTCCTCTAATGAAACAACAGGTGGTTTTCCTTTTTTTTTTTTTTTTTTTTTTTTTTTTTTTGTACCATGTCAATGAAAGAAGCAAACACGCAATGAGATAGGTGGGTTTTGCTTTGCAGAAAAATTTTCCCTTGTGGAATTCTTGAAAGAAAAGTCTTCAGTTCTTTTCCATTTCACAGCATATCACTTTAGTATTCTTATAAGATAGTGGCACAGATGCTGTTTCTAGAAAATACATTTTCTCACAGTGAAGAACTGGGTAGATTGGCAGGGATGACTCTTTCTTGTGTCGGCTGGATCCAAGAAGCAAAGCATTTAATGTGGATTCTACTGATATTTTTTGGAACAGCTGTTTCTAAAAAAATAACACAAAAATTGATGAAAGTATGTCAGCTTTCTTGTGAGTGCCATAACCAATTCATTTGAGGCAAAGCACAACGGATAATTCTCAGAGGGCTTTTTGCACTAGCAGAATATGAAATCTCAGCTTCACAAAATTATTTTTTGAGATAAAAATAGAAAAACAAACCACTGCACACATTCTTGACATTTGAACAACATAATAAAGTTAGAAAAGGCTGAAAATACAAACTTTTTTTCATACAGATGGCAATTTTTTTCTCAACTATAAAGTGATACATACTATGTACAATAGCATGATTTAATACCATTATACAATCATATTTCAGACATAATGTGTTTGTAGATCTTGCAGGGTGGGGGGTACATGGATACTGTGATACAATTTCAATGATAGGATTTTGTTGTTCTCTTCTTTAATTTCTTCCAATTACTTTATTGCTACCATCTTAAGATATATCTCCTTTCTCTTCATGACCCTTGAATATATGTTATATGTATCTATTTTTAATTTGCAAAAATACACACTTACATTTGGGTTTTAGAATGATGTTTCTCACTTTCTGACTGATCCCTATCCCAGTAAGTTGACTATATTACATAGCCAGAAGAACTAAAAAAACACTGTTGTCACGTCCATAAGCCAGTGCCAGAGCTTACCTCTGCAGCATTGGTACAAAGAAAACTTTACAGCATGTAAGGGAAGTATCAATAATCTAAATGGTTCAGGTACTGTGATGGTGTTGTTGAGAAAAACTTAGACATAACAGCACTGAACAGAGAAGAGTCAGGCTTGTCCCAAAGGCTGTACAGGAAATTTAGAAACATTTAGTCCTCATATTACATCAGCAGTGAAACAAAGCTATAGAAACTAACTCATAACAACGTAGCTTGAGTAACCCACATATTGATAAGGAGATGAAATGCAGCAAAATCAGATCCCTCAGCTTCCACGATAACGAGTTTCCTTATGTAGAGAGTAAAAGAAGGTTGAGATGCCAGGCCTGGATCTGGTACTTTTCTTTGCTGTCACTCAGAACAGAATGCTGATTTTTTTTACTTTTTCCAAAGACTAAATGAATTAAAAATATTCTAATTACACCTTAATTCAAGTGTTAACTAGATAAGCAAGTAATACAATGCAGTCGCAATTTATCTAAATGTTGCTGGGAGACGATTGCTTTATAACTGTCTCATACAATAATTTCCTGGGCTCTCTCTTGAAATAGACACCAGTCTCCATTAACCTCCTCTATTGCCTCCATTTCATGCCTGTCCTCATGTTAAAAGCCCTCTCTGACTTGGGAAAAGACCATAACAACCAAATAAATGGATACAAAAAACAAACAAATAGAAAAAATATCCCTAGTTGGGGAAGTAAATCATAAGCATCCAAACTAGTGAGCAAACAGCAGAAAAGTAGAGAACCACTAAACAGAACACAAAAAACTAAACACCAAACAGAACCACTCCTAGAAGGTGACCTAAGAGAAAAACAATATTGCCTTTGCCTGCAGGATTGAGGCACAGTCTACACCACAACTGCATATGCCTGGAGTTCCTCCCCTGATTTATTTCTTCCTGAGCCAAAGGACAGTTAGCGGGGGTTTGCCAGCAAGATGTTGACAAGAAGGTGTCCCAACTTTTTGTCAGTTCAAAGGAAAGGAGATGTGATGCAGTCTGACCTCTAAATGAGATGCTTGAGGACACAGGATACCAGTTGCAACCTATGCAAAAACCTATGCAAACATGCATAGATATGAGTCAAGCTCATCTTCTTAAAGGCATTATAATGCCTACGGAGAATATAAGACCAGCTAGATAGCTGGGCAATTCCACCACCTTTGGTTGTAGGTAACAAAGATCGATACCCACAACGGAAATAAGCAGTTACTCCTGCAGTGTAAACCAGGAAGTAATATAACGGAGGAGATGTAAAATCTTAAAGTGTGATGGAAGGAAGAATATTTTTCAATAACCAGAATGTAAATATAGCAAAACCCCAGCATTTGATTCCATAATCCAATGCAAGAGAATTCTGTTTTCACCATTTTTTCTCTCTCCTAACATGGAAGAAATTAATACTTTTAACTTTCAAATAATCCTTAAAATTACTAAACTAGTATTTTGTTGAACTCTATGGATTCTGTCTCTGAGAAGCTCTACAGCAAGCAAAACATTTTGTGTGTCCCAAAAGATTACTTATTTACAAAAGAGAGAAGAAAAAAAAAAAAAAAGCTATATTCCACTTTAAAATTCTTTCAGGTTGCTATTGGACTTTAAAAGCTCTTTCTTGTTCTCCTCTTTTACAGACTCTTTGCACTTCTAGTAGAAAGCTAAAAATAAACTCACCAGCAAAACTCAAATGCTGTTTCATGTATTAGAGATGACTGAGACTGATTGATTTTTTAAAAAACTTCTTGACTTAAAGATCTAAAATAAACTTTAAAAAGAATGCTGTATCCCTCCAGCTCAGTTCAGTTTGAATCTGAGTCACCATTTTCCTTTGATAGTCTTTGTAAGTTGCAGGCACAGCCTCAAGCAAAGACAATTCAAAAAAAATGTAGTAAGGATGCATTTTTCATGCCAATAAGGAAGGGAGAAATTTAAATGAATGTGCCTGCCATGAAAGAAATATAAACATACTTACAAAAATTAAAACTAAAATACAAAATATTTTAATAAATTATATAT
>NW_010102955.1:0-6802 GCF_000699245.1 Pterocles gutturalis
CTCAATCTCTTCATCCCCCAGCCTGTATCTATACTGGGGGTTGCCCAACCCATGTGTGGGACCTTGCGTTTGGCCTTGTTGAACCTCGTGAGGTTTTCACAAGCCCCCTTCTCCAGCTTGCCAAGGTCCCGGTGTGGGACCTTGAGGGTGTGTGGCTATCTGTGTTCTGAGCAGGCTGACATTGTGATCCTTGCTGATGAAGTGAGCAGCTCAGTGTGTCACAGCTGGGTCACCACCACCACGGCTGGTGTGCAGCTGTGGGGAGGCTCTTGGCACCTGGGGAATAGTCTGGCACTCAGGTCCCGTCCTGGGCTGCACATCTGGTGCTGCTCCAGCAGTGCTGCAGCCCTGGCGCCTGCAGCTCTGGCTGAATGTGTCTGTGCTTACTCCGGTACTGAAATAGCACTCAAGCTGCAGATCTTTCCTCACCTACTCAAAAAGACACGTGTGCCTTCAGGGCCAGAAGGCAGTCGGACCGCTTCCTTGGCTTGGGGAAATCATGAGCTGTGTGTCTGATGAATTAGGCGGCTGTATACAGAACACCTCGCCTCTGAGAGGCAAAGTGGTCAGGATTTTTCATTGCACATACCTGGTGATTTAAATTTTTCACATTTCCTCCTTTGCCTGCCACATCCAGATCAAACAAAGCCTTAAATTCATCATTGTTCCAGTGCCTGTCTGCTTTCCTTGTAATTACACTTCGCACATCCACACCTTCTTAGAAGCCTTCCTGGTGTATTTGCATTTAGATGGAGAATGACAGCTTGGGTGTTCCCTGTGTAACTTGTAATTAACACCTTTTCTGACAGCATTCTGTTAACATCAGCACACACGGGGTGAGGTTGAAAGCCTGGGTTTCTTCAGAGACTGCATTTCTGCCGCATCCTAAGCGGAGAGACTGCCTCTGGGTTTGTTCGGGTGCTTCAGCTGCAGCAACATACTTAAGTGCTGTTATTGAAGATGACAGCAAAGATTGTATAAATGGAAGTGATTGTCACATCTTTCCAAATTTTTGAATTTCTGCTGTACATGGCTGTCAAGGGAGGCTGGCCCGCAGGGTGAGCTCCTGCTTTTTGTTGGGAGCATCTTTCCGCTAACAGGGTCTGACTCTGTGTGCTGTGTTCTGGCCCCTGGCAATCAGAAGCTTTCCACTCGGAGGGTAGATGGTATGTCTGTGGGGACTGAGGAGTGGTCGACTCGGGGTGTGAGAGCTCCCGTCAGCGCGTAGGGGAGGAGGAATGGGATGCTCTGCTGCGTAGGGAATCGCGCGGCTTGGAGCACTCCTGGTGGAAGCGTTTTTAGCTGGAGAGTGGCACACCATTTGTGAAAGTATCTAAGGCCTGTCTAGTGTAATATTGCTTAAATAAAAGTTGCATTTCAGACATTCAGTCCTTGAGGGGAAAATCCAAGTCAAACCTTTCGTTTGTTTGCCTTTTTTGAGTAGGCAGAGCAGAGGTGGTTACTGCCAATTATTTGCATCCACAAGTCGTCCCTTTTTTTTCCTCTTTTGAGCCGTCAGTGGTTTGTAGAGCATAGGCTGAGAAATACTGCTCCAGGTCCTGGGGTGTGTTTTTAAGCACATAGCCATTTGAGGATTTTTAGGCTCGGTCCTGTGAAGGGTTTGTTGTGTTTGAAGAACATCTGAGACCTCCCAATTCCTGCCAGAGTCGCTGGGCGCTGTAGGGGCTCAGCTCTTCTCAGGAAACATTTGGGCTTACTCCTGGGAACTGCTTGGTGAATAAAGGCCTATTGATGCTGAAAGGAAGCAAAAACCTTTTAATGGGTGATTAA
The DNA here is from genome assembly GCF_000699245.1 of Pterocles gutturalis. NCBI lineage: Eukaryota > Metazoa > Chordata > Aves > Pterocliformes > Pteroclidae > Pterocles > Pterocles gutturalis. Next base: position 1,792 of record NW_010102955.1, read on the forward strand.
TTAATATATTTTTAAACTTGGCGACAGCAATAGGAAACGAATAAGTGAGAAATTTAACCCAAAGATTGCCGTGGAGGAGGCAGTGAGAAGATGCTTAATGTTATACAGGTGGAACTGATATTTTTCTGGCAAAAGCCACCTTACCTTCTACTTAAGCAAGCTGGTAGTTCCCTGCTGCCTGTTATAACATCCCAGACATTCTCCATTTCCATTTTTCAGTATAACCCAAAGGGCTGTGTATTTAAAAGATATGAAGAGGTGTATTCAGCATCATTTTTCTGTATGGTTTGAAGGAAGGCTTGTGGCAGTACTGAATTTTCTTGGAACATTCGAGGCCAGGCTGGATGAGGCTTTGAGCAACCTGGGCTAGTGGGAGGTGTCCCTGCCCATGGCAGGGGGTGGCACTGGATGGTCTCTAAGGTCCCTTCCCACCCAAACCAGTCTGTGATTCTATGATGGTTTTCATTCAGAAGTATTTGCCAGGAGGTTTCTTGGAGGTATGGATGGACTGTGAGACCTTGGTCTCTTGCTCAGCGGTCTCATGCTGCCGTCGTGCAGTCAGTAAACAGGGCTGGGTAGTCTTGATGAGTTGAAGGAGGGAGAGGAAGCAAAAACTTGAAAAACAAGTTGCAACTCTTCCAGCATGAAAATATATATTTTTGGAAAGCATGTACCAAAGCTGGTTGGTGATGACGCAGAAAATAAATTGACCAACTGTACCATCTGTTGTGCTCCTGCTGTATGTTTTCCTCTTATAATTTGTTTCTGTTCAAACTGTGTGTGTTCTGTGAAATAGTGTGTGATGTGAAACAGAACTCAGAAATACCCAGCAAGCCACAACTCAATGATGTTTCCATAAAGGAAAGGGAGGAAAGGTTGGGGTGAGGCCCTTTGGATGCTGTCTGGCATTATCTTGAATGTCGTCCTTGTCGTCACTGTCAGGCAAGCTGCTTAGGTGGGACAGCGTGACAGCTGAGCACGTCTGTGATGCTCAGTACCTTTCTCTGTCGCGCGTTTATCCACGTTTCTTTTCAAGCTGATGTATAAAACTGCATATTTAGTCTTTGTATATGTGATCCTGTCTGTGTAAATCGGTGGCAAGTCTTCTGTGGAGACTTTTAGGGGACCAGAGCTGGGGCGCTGCAGTGCTGTTGGTGCATCCTGTGTCATTTCTGTTTCATCTTTTTTGGCAGCAATGTGTCTTGCCTTCAAATTAAACAAGAATGTGTGTTTCAGTCTTGAGAAATGTCCATCAGCAGCTTCTCATGATGAAAAAGAGTCCGTTTTAATGACAAAAGGTCTTCAATAGATTTGTGATTTCCTGCAGTTGTACTAAAAGGAAATCTTCCCTCTTCATGTTTCGGAGGAAAAGGTTCTGTGTCCTTTGTGTGTTTGCTTTTAGCCTCTCTCCACCCCCTTCCCTCCTGCCGGAGTAATTCCTTTTGGGAACCAGCAACAGATCTTATTACAATTAAAACTAAAGCAGATTTTTATTTTAATTTCATTTTCACATGGAGAGCACAGAGGACAGGAGGAGAGGCAGAATTTTTTTCCGCACAAGTCTGTATTTTGAAAATGTTGTCCCAGGCTGGATTATCACACATCAGCATTTGGAACTCTGTGGTAAGGATTTTGTAATGTCACTGAGCACATATTTTCATGGTTTCTGTTACAGACCCAAGCCTGGATGATGTTTTGAGTCAGGGTGTAAGCTTTGCTTGCAAATCTCTTATTCCTTCAGCCAGTGGACTGCCTTCTCCAGCGTGGGCTCCTTTGAGCTGAAGAGAATTTTATTGTTTCAGTCTGTAGCAAAGCATGATTTTTTGTTTGGTTTTTTAGTTTTTTGTGGTTTTTTTTTTTTTTTTTTTTTTTTTTTTTTTTGCAGGGAGATTTGTGCGTATGCTTGCTTGTTTTGGAGTTCAAAGGATCATAAATTAAAGCATGTTTGAAGATGATCAAAACCAAAGTAATATTTCAGGGCAAACATCCAATCTCATCTGCCCATTAGGAAACACGGGGTATTTGGGTTTGCCTGGTGACACGTCAAGTGTCACCCACCTGCAGAGAGTGCAGCACTGTTCTCATTCTCAGCGTTTGGGCTGCTCCCCCCTGAAGATGGACAGGGTGGGACCGTGGAGTCCCCAGTTCCCAGGCCCCATGCATTTGGCATGTTGGTGCTAAACCTGGAGGTCCACTTGTGCAAAACATTTCCATAAAGCAGTAAGGGAGAGTTTGGAGGTGATTTTTGTTTTGGGGTTGCTGGTGAGTTTTTTGGGTTTTCTTAATTGAGTTTCTATTCTAGGAAAACCTAAATATCAAAGCTGCTAATCTGGAGAGGTTCCTGAGAAAGAGGAGCAGGGGTTCATCTTGCAGCTTTGGCAGCAGCAAGGCTAGGGCTCTGTCAGCGTGTAAGGGACAGCTTGCTGGAGCCTGGCAGGCAGCTTTGTGCACGGGTTTCCTCCCATGGCGCCTGGCGGGCCGTGGAGACCTCCTCTCCTCTTGGCACGGGTCCACACAGGGCTGAGCTGCCTGTGGTTCTGCACTGCTTTCTGCCTGCTGTCCTAATACTGCATTTGGGGAGACTGTGCGGTGTTAGGAGTGACAGGTTTTTGAAAGCTTTAAACAGCATATTGACAAATACCCGAAATCACCAGGTTGGCGGTGGATGGAAACAGTGTCTCTGGATGTGTTGGGAGTAGGATAGCTACAGGCTTGTGTGAAAAAAGGGAACTTCTCAGTATAGTGCCGATGCTTCTGCTCTGAATTAGGAATGCCATCCGGTGTAATGCAGCTCGTTTGTTTTTACATAAAAGCCCGTGGGTATGAGAGGAGGCAGCGTGCGGAGAGACTGGACACCTGCATGATAAACTGTGTGAATCAGGGTGAGTTGTAGCTGTTGGCTGCAGGTGGCTAAGGGCTGGTCTGTAACTCGGAGGAGGGAGGGCTGGTGCTCTCAACTGCATGACCGAATAAGTAACTACTCGGTGTTTATTCCCTTATCCTCCTGCTTGTAACACCCACCCTCCTTCTGTGCGCTGCAGCTGGAGGAAAGCTCTGAACAGAAATCGGTTTGACCCCTTTCAGAGGGTGGATGGCGATCCTCAGCAGGGGAACGAACCCTCCCAACTGGCGGAGTGGGCAGTCACTGGTGCACTGATCACAATGGTAGTGACACAGGACTGACCTGGGTGAGCAGTGCTCGGTAGCCCAGTACGTGTGAGAGCACCCGTGTCTGCACGGCCGTCCTGGAGCACGCATGTTTGTTGTCTTTTAATAAAAACCTCCAGAAACTGACATGGAAGAAAGGTGATGTTGCTTCCCCTCCCCTCTGTCCCTCCTCTCTTTCTCTTCACATGCTCTTTAAAAAAAATTTATTGCTGGGAAGAGAGCTCGGGGTGAAGGAAGGTTCAGGGAAAGAAAAGCCTCTTAGACATATGACAGCAGCTGGTTTTGCAGCCAGCGGCGTGTAAGATGTTTTACATTCAGTGTTGGGATACGTACAGGAAAGATAGCTACTTCTCATTGTAAATATTATCATTGCAAGAGAGACAAGTTACAGTTGTTTAGGGTTTTTCCTTTTGTCTGAATGTAATCAGAACCTCGGAGGAAACCAGCTTGATGGCTGTGAATTTGGCCGCTTGCCAGCCTGGGAATAGAAGGAAATCCGTAATCCACATGGGCCTAGCACAGTGTTATAGTAGAAAACAATTTGCAGGGTCATAATATGGGGCTTATTTTATTTTTCCATTGCTTCTGTTAGTTTTCAAATTACTTGCAAGTTGTGGGCTTCTCTTGCTCTAAGTTGAGATATGGTGAGACGTTTACAGCAAAACGAAATGTAAAGCAGGAACCCTGGGCAGCCAGTGCTGACGGCAGAGCAAATGAAAATGAGGTTTTCCCCAGTCCTTCCCACGGGTCAGGCTGATGTTGTGCTTGCCTCCTTTCCAGTAAATTTTTGCTTGTGTGTGTACGTGCACACACATGTTCTGTTTAGTCGTAATAGACTTGATGTCAGTGTTAGGAGAGTTTGTGGCAGAGGATGAAGTAGATGAGTAGTAGTATTGTGCTAACGCTTCTGTTTTAAAAACAGATGGCTTGGCTGTGGCTTTTGTCCTTTCGTATTGTTCTGATGAACTTTTTAAACCGCTTCCATTTCTTATGATCATGGGCTTCAGCAGAGAGCTGTGCCAGCTCAGCAGCTTGTCTTGGGGAGGCCTGGATCTGAAGTGTGCCGCAGCACAAAGGCTGCGAATTGCAGTCGCAAAATCTATGCTGGGGAACGCTAGCACAATGTCTGTGTGCTGCAGCCAGCACCGTGAGTAATGCAATCAGTCCTAGGGAGAAAACAAACAAAACCAGCTATGACTATGTAGTGTTGTATTTGAAAAGTGCTGTGTAGGTCTGGGCATTGCTGGTGTGGATCAAGCAGAAATAGTGACGGGGTGGGCTGAGACATCGGCAATGTGTGCATGTGTCAAAGACGTGAAGGCGGAGAAGGAGCTTTGCTCCTTTCAACACAGTTGTCACGCTTGTAAAAAGTAGACGCACTCAGTGTTCCTCTGTCTGTCAAATTAGGAAAAATATGGATGAAGAACAGACAGGGAAAAACGCGCTTGAGAAAGCACCTGTCGCTCAAGGAAATGGCGAAGAAATTGTTTCTAGTGAACCAGTTCCAGCCAGCGATGGGATTATATCCGAAAGGTGTGTCTTCTGCTTTGCCCAAGTGCTGAATTTGTGTTGAAACAAAAGTTAAATGAGTGGCATGTGGCTCGAGTAAACCAGCCTGCAATGTGTGTGAACTCTGCTGAGTCTGTGTGAAATCTCAAATCCTGTCTCCGGGGAGTGCCAGGAGTACTTTACCTTAAAGTTGTCCTTTGGTACCTTCAGCATCGCACTGAACATGATCATCGGGCTCAAAAACATAGTTGGTGCAAGCTTCAAAAGGAAAAAAATGAATGTGGGAAGGGGAGAGATGGACCTGAGCACCTGGTTACAGCAAGAGTCTTGATTA
>NW_010102955.1:6868-22693 GCF_000699245.1 Pterocles gutturalis
GAGGCTGGGAAATGGCAAGGAGTGAAGACTGCCACCAACGGCAGTGGTTTTGTTCCTCTGTCCTCCCCACTGTGTTGGCTTTGAGGGTTTGTGCCACCACGGGGGAAGTGGACTGGGGACCAGTGGGAAAGGAAGAGCTGATGCAGTTTAAATAGTGCCCATCAGAAAAAAAAAAAGTTTGTTCTACAGTTGGTGTTGGTGTTCCTGAAACCGGGCCATGGTGTCACAGATCAGTGAAGAGGAGGTTTCAGAGGTCTCCGTCATGCTAAAACCCAGCATCTTAGCTGTTAAAACCATCTTCTGGGGCTTTTGCATGCTTGCTGTTAAGGGAATTTTTTTTTTTTATTTTTTTTTTTTTTTAGTTTCTGTAAAGGATATTTACAGGGTCATTTTTAACTTCCTGGAATGTTTGGAAAAGGGTGTTTCATTCTTTCATTCAGTAAAAATTTTCCAGATAACTTGAACAGATCTGTTTAAAAAATGCTGTCAACTTGAAACACATTCATTTAAAAAAATCACTCGCATGCATACAATTCCCAGTAGTAGATGTAGCCAACATTTCTAGATTTCTTCTAGTTTGGCTTTATAATTCCTCCTGATTTTTTGTCTTCTGCAGTCGGTATCTCCCGTATCTGGCTGCACAAAGCTTTCCTGGCACACATCGGGCAACAGACCAACTAACTGATTACAGATATGAAATTATTCACGTGCAAAATGCCATGAGATGCACAGAAGAAATGTTTCTATTATATATTGTTTGTAACAGAAGGATTGATTATATGTACTGAATCAGTGATGCGATTCCTTTTCTTAAGAATTTTTAAAATTGTTCACATCGTTTGCAGAAATGGGGTGCACAGAGCTTACTGGAAACTTCTGGTTTGCGATGTTTGGAAACAGTTCAGCACTAACAAAGTTGGAAACTATTTTAAATGTGCATGGTCTAACCCCTGAATTTGTTTTTATGTCTTAGTGGCACAAGTACATTCTTGCTGTGGTTCCATATTTGGAAATTTTCCATCAGACAGCATCACTTTCCAGAGCTCACATTGAGTCAGGAAACCCCCTCTGCAGTAGCTGGACCCCCTGGCTAACTGGGACAGCAGAGCCAGTCCTTCACCTCCCCTGGAGGGATGATTAAACTCCCAGTAGATGATGGTGGGTGTGTGGTATTTGAGAAAATGGCACTGGTGGGGAAAAGAAGGCTCTTCCCTTCCAAACTGGGCCATGGGAGAAGTTGGATGTACTAAGAAGCGTGTAGGAATTCTATGTATGCAGTAGGCTGTGCGGCAGAGTATGAACAGGAGAAGAGAGAACTACCTGTGTCCACAGACTATGCCTGCATGTTTTTTTTTCCCAAAGGTCTGTAAATATTAGAGCAATTGACTCCCTTATTTCACAGCACAGAGGAGCTGGAGTTGACAGGATCTGGTTTTCCATGAAGTTGTTCTGCGCCTGTGGCACGGCTTTACCTGCTGTTTGGATGTGGGGCTGATGGAGTTGGGTGCATGCGTATGTGGTTCAGGAGGAGCAGAGGAATGCTTCCAGGTGTTTTTCAAATTCCTAAGACCTTTAAATATGTTTATGTGATTTGCTTGAAATGCAGCTAAGTGGTTGGCCAAGTAATCAGCCTTCCCAATGTCCGTTCAAAGTACGGGGTGAGTTTTCAAGCCCATTTATAAAGCAGGCACAGTTCAATCTCTGGAAGTGGCAACACCTTCAAAATAGTGGATTCTTTTTTACTCTGCATTGAAGAGTTGGGGTGGAAATCTGGAGATTTCCAGAATGGTAGTTCTCACATCGAATGTTGCAGCTGGATTTGACAGCTCATGTGCTTAGCACCCATGTTGACTTCTCAGTTTGTGTTTCACCATTAAATGGATGGGTATAGTATCAGGAATAGAAATCACAGGGAAGGATGCGTGCTGTACATTGTGTGTTACATTAGTATGTGCTGTGCGAACAATTGACATAACTGATTTGTGAGCTATAACCACCCTCTGGATTTTAAAATTACTTCCATGCTCGACATACACACTGTTCCCTGAAAACCATGGTTCCAGCAGAAGGTAGATATTCTTTGGTAACACTGGTGTAAAGTGTTAACCATCCTTTCATCTCTCTTTCCTGAAGCTTGCACAACAAGGACAGAGACTTACTGCGTATTCAAGAGAGAGAGAGACGGAATCAAGAGGCTCTGCAGGGGAGAGACAAGTTCTTCGAGAAGACTCCTCTCTTTGCAGAACCCTACAAGGTAACGGTAAGAAGGAGAGGAGAGAAAGAGGTTTGGGGTGGAATAGGAGAGCTGTGGCCTCTGTGTATGGTATAGTAGACTTGACCATGATCTGTGCAAACACAGCATCTTCCTATCTGCTTATACTTCATAGAGTATGTGCTTAAAGCTCTGCAGATGGTACAAGTGCACTATGGACTTTGTGTTGGGCAGGTTAATTTGGGGGCCTCCTGCAGTTTGGGAATACTTCATAGAGTATGTGCTTAAAGCTCTGCAGATGGTACAAGTGCACTATGGACTTTGTGTTGGGCAGGTTAATTTGGGGGCCTCCTGCAGTTTGGGAGTTTGAGGGAGAGTGCTGGAGAGCAGCCTGGCTGCCTGTCTGGCTGCAGATGTGGTTGAAACAAACTGCTCTGATGTTAGTGCTCCTGAAGACTGCAGGTGTGCCTTGGCTTGGAAGAACCAGTACTGACTAGAGCAGTCCCACTGGCTTTGGAGAGACTGCATGCAGGATCCAGATGAGCTTGCATAACTTCGCTTGTGGTGATGCACGGTGATTGAAATAAGATCCTGAAGAAAGTCTCTTCTTGAGCTGGATCTCTTGGGGTGGGGGGGTCCATGCTTTTTAAATTTCCCCCTCTCTGTTCTTCTGTTGCAGACTAATAAAGAAGATGAGTTGTCAAGCCGAATTCAGAACATGCTGGGCAATTACGAGGATGTCAAGGAGCTCATCAGCAACAGATACCATCAGAATCTCTTAGGGATTCCGAGTGTTGATCCTTTGTTCCCACAAGGAATGCCTGATTGCCTCTACTATCCCGAAATGACCAGCCATACATTAACATCTTCATTCCACCACAGAACCAGCTATCCACCCATGGGACCTACAGCTGGAGCTCCTCCCCCTCCACGCCACTCTGCTCACTACCAAAAGGCACAAGCAAGAACGCAACCAGCTTCAGGTTTGCCCGCCAAGAGTCACAGTTTATCCAACGGTCGGACCCAAGGTCAAGAACACAATCGCAGTGACCAGGAAGGTCATGCAGGTTTTCGCCACAAGAGAAATGACAGGCGTGCGGTTGGTGAAGGTCATCCTGGTGAACTGCCCGTCTCCTCCATTTTGGCACTGTCTCCGTTGCTGTCATCTTTGTCTTCTCCATTGGCCCCACTGTCACCTCTACATTCCAGCCAGCATATCAGTTCCAGGTCACAGAACAACAACAAAAGCCATGGGCTGACCTACAGTCAAACGAAATCATCTCAGGACCTAGTGCCAGGATCACAGGAGAAGGAAAGTCGGGACAGCTCAGCTGTCAGCCTGACCAGCACCACTCAGCCTTCCTCACAGACTTTTCCCCCGCCTTTGCCATCAAAAACCAGTGCAATGCAGCAGAAACCCACTGCCTACGTCAGACCGATGGATGGCCAAGATCAGGCACCAATGGAATCACCAGAGCTCAAACCTCTCCCTGAAGAATACCCCGGAGAACCGTATGAAAACATTTCTGACTTGAAGGAAAACGCCAAAGCCGAGCTATCCAAATTGAACATCCCTTGTGAGCCCATAGAGGTGAGTGCGGCTGTTGGGGGCTGTGTTTGCAGCAGGGTGGGTTCAGCTGTGGGAGAAGTGACTACCGGAAGCAATGACAGTTGTGCACACATTATCATGTGTAGAAGGTGGGTTTTGAGGTTGGCTTTTGCTGACCTGGGTGAGATACCTGTTTGGATGGTGAAAATGCAGTGCTTGCCGTGATTCGAGGGTTTCCTCAGTGAGGCTGAAGCAGGTTTTATGGCTAGAGAGACTGCTTCTGTTGCTGTTATTTTTCTTTTGCTCGTGAAAAATTGTTAAAAAGGAGAAGGTGGGAAATGATATCCTGAGAAGGTCAAGTGGGGATGCACCTGCAGGTAGTACACGCAGAGTGTCAGTACTCTGAGTGTGGTGGGGAGAGGCCCCAAATCCTCACGGAGTGTGGGGACAGCTGGCTGTGCAGTGAGCTCTGCGCTCACCTGGCGGGTTGAAGATTTTTGGGGCTTTGTGATAAGTGACTGCGAACACCACAGGGTTCTCCTAAGTAAGTTTGTAAGATCTCACTGTAGACTGTCAGGAAGGTATTAATATGAGCAAGAAACATCCTGTGGATTTCTGCCAGATGGATTTAGCCTGGCTTCCTTGGGAAACATGACAGCATTCCGTCTCCCACTTCAGCAAGTCATAAGCAAGATGCTAAAAGTTCTGTAAGATTTTGCCTCTGAGCAAAGAAGATACCTTCTTTCTTGTCCCAGCTATGAGCAAAACGAGCAGAACTCTGCTGTGTGTGTGTTCTTATCAGCAGAAAGCAGCCTGGGCAGCGAGCTCGAGCGTACCTTCATTCTGGGTGTAACACTTGTCCTTTCTCTGCCGAGGACAGAGGGGGGGACTGCAGGAGTTTCCCATGAGGATGCTTTCTTTGTGTTATAATTGTGAAACAAACCCGAATCAAACCCGCAGTGGTGGTCTACAAGCTGTTCTTAGTTGGAAGTTTGTGGTCGCTATTTCAGTCCCTCAGAAAAGCTTGGGTGCTTGAAGTAAAACCATCGTGCCACGAGTTATGTGCTGGGTATTTTTCTTCCTCTGAAGAAGTTTTTTGGCTCTTCCAGAAGAGTCTCATCTTCTACCTTGAAGGCTTAACCACTGCTGTCATCACATAGACACAAGCAGTGCAGGGGTTTGACAGAGCACTGCTGGTTGTGGGGTCAGGATTGCACACAGCTTTTGCATTTTTAAATACATGAACAGATTCTGGCTTCTCTTGTTTTCTCTTACCTGGTGTGCATGCAGTATCTTAGGAGAAATCAAAGTCAATCCCAGTGGACAGAGGAGAATTATGTGGTAGTACTGTGTTTTGGTTTGTTTTGCTTTTTTTCTTTTCTTTTTTTTGTTTTTACCCAAGCCATAGCATACAGATGTAATTATGTAAACAGAAAAAGCTCCTTGTTGTATTTGATTTAATAGGTGAGTCCCACTGGACGCAAAAGACTTCTTCCCTTGTGTGCCCCTCCTTTGGAAGAAGCCACGCTTTTTATCCAGGCTGGAAATAAACCAGCAATCAAATGCCGAAGCAGCTCTAATAGCTCACGTGAAACATTTCTCCACCAACCCGTTTGTAGATTTTGAAACTCTCCGCACCGTTTCTCTCACAAGTGGAAAGTGCTAAAGGGACAGATGTTGCCAGTTTGAACCGTACAAGGGGGAAGGCAAAGATTGCTAAGCAACCGTGTGCTTGAGAGAGCGTTTTTTGGAGAGGAGCCAAGGGAGTTATGCCTGGGAGCGCTCACAGCTTCTCATGGCTCCGTGCGAGGGAAGAGATTAAAAGTTCTTTCCTGTCGGGGCTGCCACCGCCAGCACAAAAGACACCCTAACCTATTGACACTGATGAGGGCTGACAAGGGAATGTATGCCAACAGGAAATTTCCCCTGCCATGTAGGAAGGCAGGAAGACATGTTCACAGAGGTAAGTGCACCGCACACGCGTGGGTCGGTGCAAAGCCGCCTCTGCCAGGTGTTGGCTTGAGCCGGAGGAGCTGAAACCAAGTCTAGGGGGGCCTGGCCTGGGTCTGGCTTTTGCGTCTGGCTGGGAGCAGGTCGCTGAAGGATGGGCTGGCAGGGAGATGGGGATGTTTGCAGTGAGGCTTGTAATTGCAGGCTGCCTCGTGTTAATCGAGTTAACCTCTGTAGTTATCGAAGGATGCAAGAGCTTATAAGCAAGGCAAGTGTTAAAATGCCAATGTGTAGTTGTGTCCTCATGGCCAAGCAGCAATTAGTAGCTAAGTGCCAGGCTGGGTGTCATTCTTGGGACCATCCTCAGTGCCACTGGAGAGCGAGTTTGCCTGTTTGAAGCCTCTGAATTTGGCACTATATCTCTGGTGTCTTGTTAAAGATGGATTTTCAGGAATGAAACACAGATTCCTCTTCCTGCGTTGGGCATCACATTAATACTTTCCTAATGCTATTTTGAGCACCTCCTGGGCTTTGATCTGGTTGAGTGAAAGGAAATGGTTAGCACACGCTTCAGGTTTTCTTTCTGACTTCGCCGCGGGGTTTTTCCTGGGTGCCAGCGCACCACAGCAGAAGTGGCATTGTTGCAGCTTAGTGATGCTCCGTAGGCATGTGTCAGTGGAGTGATGTGTGTCACGGCCGGTCCGGTGGCAACGCTCTTGCTCTGGGGGCATCTGTTGGGCTCTGTCAGTGCTCCTGCCCTGTAGAGGTGCTGCAGCAAGAAGTTGCTTCACTGAAGTATGGGTCGGTTCGCCGGTTTTCGATGCGCATGTTCTGAGCGTTGAGGGGAGAAAAGTTTTCCTGCTCTTTTGATGATGAGTACCTTCGGAGTGCAGCTGGTACTCTCCTGTGTCACAGAGGTGATGTTGGCTGGAGCACAGCTCACGGCTGCTCCTTCCAGGGCTGCCTCTGCCTTGGCAGGGCTGGGCTCAGAGTGGGGGTCCAGCTCTGTGAGCATCCCTGCTCGTGGGGACCTGAACTCTGCAGTGCCCAGCGCTGGCTGCTGCTGAAGCTGATGGCTGGGGCTAAACCACTGATGCACCCATCTGAATTTCAACGTTTCTGGCTGCCGTGCTGTACTGTTTCCAAAGCTCGACTGTACGGATACGTTGGTGTTGGAAATGGCATTCGGAAAGCAGCGGTGTTCTTGCCCTGGCATACCACTCGGAGCAGTCTGTTTCCTATCAGTTATGCATCTTGTATTTGTTTCCTCGTGTGGTTGTTCTGTGCTTTGAAGTTTTAGATCTCGTTTTTCATTTTCAGTGATGTCTAGTGATGTCGCTGTCTGAGTTATTTGAATATCCTCCTCCCTCCCCAGCTTTAGCTGCCATCGTAATGCTGAGCATTTATTTTTTACAGAATAAGTTACTGCTTAATTGTTTTAAGCAGCAGAATGCTTCAGTTCCTGATTGGAAAAGGTGATATTCCTACCTTTTTTCATCTCCTGCTTTTCAACGCACTAATTTCTCTTCCTAAACTGCATTAGCAACGTTACATTTTCTTCCCAGATTGTTCAGTTGGTCAAACGGTTCATAAATGTCATCAGATATTGAGGTGCTCTTTTTGCATGCAGTCAGGTGTGGCAAATAGTACAGACATGACGTTGGCAGCCCATCCTGCTCCCAGTAAAATGTTCAGGTGCATTTCCCAGAGAGACTGCTGTTGGCCCAGCCGCCTTTGCACAGACCCAGCCACATGGGAAACAAACTGCAGCTGCCCATGGACACAACTTGGTGTTTGTTTCAGGCTCAGGAAGGGCTTGATGCTGGAAAATGTCCTCTGCTCTCCCTCCCTTCCCCGCGCCTACCTTCATCTAGTGAAAGGCGTTACGGCTTTCTGTGGGTCTTGCTTCTCCGGGATGCTGAGTTTAATCGCTCTGGCCTTTCTGCCTGTTCTTCAGATAGAGCTTTTCTTGAGTCAAAGGAGGAAAGAACGAGGGTGATGTTTGCCTTGGCTGCTAAGGGAGTAGACCTCAACAGTACTGGACTCGTGAATGGACTTTTAACTGGTTAGCCAGCTTCAATAGAAGTAAAAAAATGAATATCTGACCTAAAACACCAGTTGGGGTGATTTATCCAGCTGTGTACTTTCCTTTCAAGATAAAGAGTGACTATCCCTGTTCAATACACCGCTGCATAGATTAGATTATGCCGCAGCCAGGAACAGCTTGGCTGGCTTGGGAAACTTCGTGAAGTCAAAAGAAAAAAAGTATCAATTAAAAAACTCAAAGTTTCAGAATGTATCTTTTCCTCTTTTGTTGCTTGAATTTGTAATGAATAGCAACAACATAGCAATACTCACTTTTTTCTTCTCTTGAGAGAAGTGGAGAAAATTGTTTCTGTATTTGCAGACCTTGTGAGAGAATTTACTCCTCTTGAATCAGAGCCTACATTCAAATATTTGTTTAATGCACTACTGAATTCAATAAACAAAACACCCCCAAAGGGAGAAATTCCTAAAGTTTACAGATCAAACCCACAGAAATGCAGACAATTTGGAGGGAGCACTTCCCTGTGATTTTAAGTGTGACTGCTGCATGTACTTCCAAGTATTTCTCTGTGTCTCTGGGAGGAACACAGTGGCAGGGTGACCGCACATTTTTAAAGGCTATTGTAAAATACACAATGTATGGAACGATTCCTTATTAACACTGGAGTATAGATTTCTTCAAAAGCTTGTAGTATTTTTTTTTTAACGTGGCATAAGAACACCAGGGTGTTTTTAATGTGCCTTATGCACGTTGCGTTTTGAATAGCCATGGCTTATGAGGAATGCTGTAGGTTTTGGAAGATGGAGGGTGAATTGATATAGCAGGAGACAAAGTCATGTCAAATTTGGATCCTGCCAACCTTCCCCTTCTTGGGCAAGGAGTATTTTGGTTTCTTTCAGCAGCCTGTCAGCTCGTTGCTATTCAAATGAAGTTGTAATTCAGCCTTGGTTGGCCGCCATCTGTTCGCTAGAGGTGAAAGGTGCAGGATTTTCAGCCCGAATGTTTTCACTCGAAGCAAGCATCTTACTAAAGGCATTGTTGGCTGTCATGTTGCTTGTCTATTTGCAGTTTTGCTTTGTTAATCCTTGCCTGGATGTGCTGAAAGAATACCTTCTGCGCTTTACCGATGCTGAGGACACGCCGGCTTCCCTCACCTCCTCTGTTTGCTGTAGCGCAGGGTCAGCTCCAGCCCTTCTCCTCTTCTGACACAGCATTTGTGTGACTGCAGTGATACTATGCCAGTTTCCATCATGAAAGCAAGAAGAGAAGGACCGTTGTATTTCTTTTCCCCTTTGCTATGGTAGTTGCAACCCCTTGGGTATGTCCTACCCTTTCCTAGACATTTCTTCGGAGTCCTTCTGTGCTGCGCGTGCACGGAAACACTTGTTGTCCAACTTGCAGGAGGTTGTTTGGGGCTTATCTGTGAAACTATCCTAACGTGGAGACTTTCCGTGAGAGGACATACAGAACAAATTGCACTGCACTAAGGTGGTGAGCCCGATCGATCGTATGACCAGAAATTATGAAGCTGCTTGCTTGCATCCCTGAGGTACTTCAAATGGTTTGGAGTATTTTGCCACCGGTTCACGGGAACTTTTCCAACAAATGCTGCTGTTGTATTTGCAATGATGTGCAAGGGAAGATATAGGCGGTGAAACAGTAACACAGAAAATCTGGGTGAGAGCCCCGGGGAATTAAGTCTTGTCCAGTTTGCTCTCCCCAAAAGCTGCTCCAGGGAAGAATTTTTCTCCGTGTGCAGAAAACTTTTCATTAGACAGTGTTTGGCTGGTGTCCTGGCAATTCTTGTAACCATCTCCTCCTGGTTGGATTTTAATTATAAGCCATTCAGATGGTGTGTTAAATAAGCAAAAATAAACAAACAACAAAAAAAAGCAAGCTGCTTCTTCCCTCCAGATCAGACAGGTGAGGAAAGAACCAGTGAGCTGACCCTCTCCTGTCCTCTGGGCATGGCTTTGACCTGGCAGCGGTGAGAGCCCGGGAGGCTGGTGGCCTGTAGCCTTCCGAATGCACCTGACTCTGAGGGAGCACTTCTCAAATGCCAGGCAGGTACCTGAGCTCAGCACCTCTCTGAGACAGCTCTGCAGCACTTGAGCCTGGCCGTACAGACTTGGCAAGACACCGTCTGCAGTCTTTAATGCAGAGTTTAGGGGTGATAAAAAGATCTCCTGAGGAAGCTCACCTTTTGAAAAATAAGAGGTATCTTCTGCGTGCATTTTTTATATATTAATTTTGGACCAATTGCTCCAGGCATGAGCAAAGCAGGTCCTAGAAGGCTGTGCCCACCTGGAAAACAAGTGGAGTGTGCTGCAGGCTTTATGCAGAGCACGCAAAGCTGTCTGAGGAGAGGGTGACAGTCCTGTGTGTGTGTTTGGTTGAGGAATAATAGTAATAACCGCTCAGAAGCAGGCCTTGTCAGCCGTGGACACTGCTTTTACATCTCAACGTTAAGCTACGTCAGCAGATTGTTCTGTACACTGGAAAGGGTGACCAGTAACCACTGGACAAGACTTGCTGTGGCTTCCAGTCTTCTCTGGCAAGGTAGGGGAGCTTTCTGAGAGACTGGTCTGATATTCTTCCTGCAGAGGATAGCTTTTATCTGTGTATCTGTGACTTCGTCATAATAAGGCACTCTGCTCTCCCAACCTGAAAACATAAAACCTAGAAATATTCTATTTGCATTTAGGTCAATTGTAACACAATGGCGAAAGTTGTCTTTACCAGCAAAAGGATATCCTGCTATTTTTTTCCCCACAGGTTATGTTCTTTGGTTTGGAAGCATTTTAAAAATATTTCTTAAATTTCCATTAGGGTTTAAAAGTAGCACCTAGGCTCTTTCTAAGTTAAGAACTTTGTAAGGAGAGATAAAACTCCTGTCCGCTTAACACACACGTTGTCTTCTTTTTTTTCCTTTGGGAATACTGTCCTGGGATGCAATAAGAAGCATCCCTTTATTCACCTCCCTCCCGCTTGCCTGCTCTGTTGCTGCACCGGTGGCTGATGCTTTCCCGCTCCCCTTCACCTTGTGTGGTCTGTGCCTCTTCCATTCCTTTGTTTTCCAACTTTTTTATTTGCAGTGGGGTACTGCTCTTCAAAACAGACACATAAAAGGTCTCGGTGCAGAAAGGCAGTTCTGTTAGGTGCTAAAACAGTGCAGGAGCCTGCACCTCCCCGTCGTGTTGACTGAGTCATTAAGGGGAAATGCACCAAGTGTCACCACTGCCACCATAAATCTAACCCGGCTGTTTTGCAAGGGGAAGGTGGTGCTTGGAAAGGGAAAAAACTTCAGAGAGGTGGCAGCTGTTAATGATCGGAGGTGATCCCCAGAACCGCAGGATACCTCTCGCTGCTCAAAACCCCAATTTCTTCGCTGATCTGAACAAATGTCGTTACTGTTTTCTTGCCTCTTGGTTGAACTCCAGTGAAGATCAGAACTTGTCGCCGAATAATTTCCCAAGCTCACATGTAGGGGATTTGGAAATGAGGTGTATTAGCTGTAATAATGTAATGCACACCGCATGACTGTTGCTGTGGAAGGGAAACCATGCTAGTGCCCAAAACGATGGCTGACATCAGAAGTCAGCCTGCTTGTAGTTCCTCTGTGGCTGGAAGTTATTTCCAGTGTGAACCCAGCGTTTTGTGATACTGGCACCAAGTGTTGTGTTCATAAGATTCACAGTCGTGGTCCAGCAATGGGAAGGAGTGGAAGGTTGGGAGGCATCTGTAGGTTTTCAAAAGTGTTGCTAGATTTTTTTTTTCTTTTTGTTTAAAGCAGTTGATTTGGGAACCAAAGTACATCCTTTGTACTCCTTGGTATTGTTGACAAGTATCTTAATGCACAGATAAAAAAAAAAAATAAAAAAAAGGGCAACCCCCCCTCAAAAGTCACTACGCTCAGCGTGGGTTTAAGTGAATTGAATTTATTTGCAAAATGCTATTTGCTTCTAAGAGCCTGAGTCCTGCTGACCTCCAACAAACCATGGGTCCTTAGTTGGTTAAATCACTTCAGGAACTAAAGCTAGAGCTACTGAGAAACTTGAAACCTTCAAAATATGTACCCCTTCATTTAAATTTCCTAACTTGTGCTGCATATTTATTTAATTATGGCGCTTTGTGGTTTTGCAATAGCTTTGCTGGAGTTGATATATCACTTACGTACATCTATACGTATCAGCAATATGGATGTTGTTGAGACAACATTCTTCCTAATGATCATGGATTAACGTTTGCAGATAGCGTTGGTGCACTGCTAATGCATGATTTGATACCGTTTTTCTTTAGAAAAATGTTAAACATCATTCTCTTTCAACCAGGTCTGAGCTGTTTTCCCCTCCAGCTCCCAGAATAATGGTAATATCACAGCTGTGATTTCTCCTCCTTTCCTGGGACTATTCCACAGGAGCAACAATTCATATGTACATTTAGTTATGTCAGGAGAGTACAGGTGCAGATTTATCTTGTTCATGTGACAGGTAATGACCACCAAAAAGCTCCTGGAAGGTGAGTTCTGTGTAGTTCTGCCGCTTGGTTGGCTTTGCCTGTTTCAGTTGCAGCTACCAGCTTTTTTTTTGGAGTAGGCTCGGAGTCAGGCGACTCATAATCATCCGTGGCTGGAGTTGGGGTCTACATGGCTACATGCAGGTGGTGCCGCACTTATGTTTAATTTGTTTGGATTTCAATTCTTATGAGATAAAGGCTAACAAAGGATGAGGGAATTGCTTTCAGCAACTCAAGGTTATTAAAGAATCCTTTATTGGAACATGTCAACAGTCCGTTCTCCCAGAACACAAAACCCTTTACGCCTTCAGACAAAAACAGTGATTTTTTTTTTTTCCTCTCTTATGCTGTTTGAGCACAAGAAGGAGGCCCATGCATTTATTTTTAGATTGAGCAAAATAATTCATCTCAGAGTTAAAAAAGCGTGTAAAATCTTTAAAGAATGTTTTATTTCCTCCAGGCGCCCACGCAGGAACAGGACAGTACAACCATTGTTTACGGAGCATTTTGATGCAAAATGCTTAAATTGGCAGGATCATTCAGTGTCAGCTGAAGAAAGCAAGAGGAGAGGTTCATGGAAATGATTTGATTTGTTTTGAAACGTGCGATGAGGGTGGTGGCAGGCGGGATCTGCCGCCTTGGGCTGCTGGGCTGCCGCCGGGGCAGGAACAGGAGGGTGCCTGGTGGTGTGGCTTTGTTTCGGTCGAAATAACTTCGGGGTTGCCTTGGAAAGGAGAGGAGTGGACACAAATGGGTTAAGTGCACTTGTGAAAACTGTCCTCAGGGAACTTGGCTATGTACAAACTGCTGGTTGCAGGCTCATGCCGCAGAGGACCTGAAATAGCACCCAGAGAAATTATTTTAGAAGGCTCCCATGGGCTTTCAGACTGGTGGATTGGATTTGTAGTCTGCGATGAAGTCTTGTGTGGCAAAAACAAGCAAGCAGCGTAAACACAGAGGTGAAAATAAATGCATTTATAATGTCATTTTAAAGATTTTGTCCCACTGGATGAGGGAGGGCCCTTCTGTACGTTTCTGTGGTGCCTCAGCATTGTTTCAATGCACATAAACCAAGAAGTGTAACAGGGTTTTTGTTTTCAGTGAAATAATGTAAGCAGATGTGCTTTAGCTTTGCTTTGATTTGCTGGAATTATTCCAGTCTCGCTCCGTTATAGTCAAGAACTGCGTTGATGAGAGGGGAGACACAGGATGTGCTGCTTGTTTCTGCTCATCATCCATCAATAACCCACCTATAGCTGGCTGCCTGGAGCTGGAACAAAATGTGAACAAATGCATCCTCAAACGTTTGTTTGGATTTGGTTTTGTTGGTTGGTTGGTTTCGGTTTTGGTTTGGTGTTTGGTGGTTTTTGGTTTTTTTGGTTTTTTTTGTGGTGCCTTATTAGTACTGCACTAGAACCAAGTTTCTTCACTTTCCACAAAGCTAGGCTGATAAGAAGGTTTTTATAAAATTGGGTTTCTGTTTCAGTTTTCTTTTGTTTCATTTCCTCTCTTTGTCCTTCTTCTATCTTCTTGTGTCTTTGTTGTGGTGGTTGTGTTTTTCTTGAAATGAGGTGAGCTTTCTTTTTCTGCGCTAAAGGTGATACGTCTTGCGGTAACTTTTAACTAATCCTAGTCTCAGGCAACCTGCTGAGAAAATTGCCTTCCCTTCTCAGGGGTTTGTCATTCTCAGACAGCAGCTTCCCCAGTTTCCTGGAAGCAGCTCAAGCTGCTGTTGCAGGGACTCTGCTGACAAATAGTATCTGCACATTATTTTGCAGGAGTCTTGAAACCTCTGGCAATATTCTGCACAACAAAATAGCCTTTAATTCTGCAGCTATGGTTTGTGAAACCAATTATTAAGGATATGTTTAGTTCTGCACAATTGGAGATTTTGAACAAATGCTATTGACAAAGATTTCACGGTTAGGTAATCAAAGTCCCTTTCTGAAATAAAAATGAGCTGAATACAAAAATAACACCAAGGAAAACCTAAATGTTTGCAAGTATTCCCACCCTGAAGTCAGGGAAGAGATGGTCTCATCCTTAAAATACAGCTTGTTTCTGAGTCTTTGCGCTCTCTTTTATCTGATGTTATTAACTTGTCAAAGCTCGCAGGCAACAGTACAAAGACTTCCACATCTCAGTAGCTTTAGCTCAAATTCCATCTTTTTCCTTTTAAAAATGCTAATATTTTTTGTATGAACTTTTTAAAAAGACACAAGCAAACCAACCCCTACAATTCTTGAACATGAAAGAAATCAGAAGATGTTCTTGTATTAATGACCTGCCTGTATCTCTCTCTCTTCTGTGATGCGATTTTGCTGCTTTCGTTTGCTCTATCTCCCCTGCGTAGCCAGTTCTCCTGGGGTTTGCAGGGGTCTTTTTTACTGCAGCAGCTGCAATAGCGATGTTTTCCCTTCATATATTCTTGCAAAGACACACATTTACAAACGCAGGTGACATATTTGAATAATTTTTTATGTATGTACTAGGTTTTGGGTTAACCATGTGCCCTTGGAATCGCGTTCTCCTGCTGCTCCCAAATCCCCGCAGCAGCATTGCAGATGGTGCAGGAACGTGATAGAGAAACTCCTCCTGCTGTCCTGAGCACGGGCTGTACAGCCAGGATGCTGCTGCTCCAAGCTGTGGTTAGCAAAGCCCTGCAGAGCGCCCGGGGCTTGTTCTGTTCTGTTCCCAGCACCATGGGCTCTGCAGCACTGCTAAGAGGAGCCAGCTGGCTTAAAAATCCCTGCTCCTTGTGTGTGGGCTCTTGACTGATCTCAATCCTTCACCAGTGATGCTGGTGCAAGATTTGCTTTAGAATTCAAGATCAGTGTGATGGGTTTACCCTCGGCTGGGAGCCACCCCCATGCAGCCGCTCACTCACTCCCCCCACCCCAGGGATAGGGAGAGAATTAAAGGAGTAAAGGGGAAAAAAAGACTGGTGGGTTGAGATGAGAACAATTGAATAACTAAACTACAATAATATTGGAAATAGTAATATATACAAATATACAAATGAGTGACACACAGTGACACTGCTCACCACCCCATGACCAAGGCTCAGCCTGTTCCCGGCTAACGATCCTGGAGCAGGGAGGGTCCCAAAACCACACTCCCAGAGCACAGCTGAGCTCAGCTGAACCAGAACCCCAGACTGAGAGCTGACCGAGGGAGGGAGATGACCCAGCGAGAGGGACCACCCCAAGAGAGCTGACCTGGAGCAAGAAGGGACGAGCTCCTGGAGAGCCCTCACCTCTATCCTGGCCATGCCGTGCATGGGATGGAACAGACCATTGGCCAGTTTGGTCTCAATCCCAAACCTAAGATTAAATCCCAGGCTGGTCACTGGGGCTGTGCTCCCTCCCAGCTTCTCCTGCCCCTGCAGACACGGGCACAGCAGAGAAGCTGAGAGGTCGTTGGGTGTCCTGGCAACAGCTGTAAACATCACTGGTACCTGCCTCAACTGCCCACAGGACAGTGTGCCTGAGCTCTGGCCCTGCCTTCTGCTGGCGAAGATGGTAAGTGGCGAGGTGTGCTGCTCTGCAGACC
>NW_010102956.1:0-8075 GCF_000699245.1 Pterocles gutturalis
CTTTTTTCCCTTTTCTCTTTTTTTCCTTTCTCTTCTCCCACTTTTCCCCGTTTTTCAGTTTTCTTTTCTCCTTCCCCCTCTTTTTTCTTTTTTCATTTTTTTTCATTTTTCCTTTTTTTCTTTTTTCCCTTTTTAGTTTTTCTTCTCTCTTCCCCACTTTTTTATTTTCTCTTCCCCCTCTCTTTTCCTTTTTTTTTCTTTTTTCTAATTGTGAGGGTTTTTTTGTTTGTTTCCCCCCTTTTCTCCACCCAACACAGGCACAATAAAGAGTTTTCTACACACAAGTGGCAGCCACGGGGGGGGGTGGTGGGGTTGTTGGGGGGCTGTGGCACCACCATCCCCTAAACCTGCCCACGATTTCTTAAACCTCACTGCTGTCCCCTAAACCTCACCAGGCAGCCTGGGGTGGGGGAGAAACCTTTGTAGATGGGTGCAGAGTGCAGCAGGATTTGTATTTCTATACTCAGAAGTTTTAGGGTGCATTTGCGAGCGTACCCCTTCCCCCCCCCAAAAAAAAAAAAAAAAAGAGAAGAGGGTTTTTACATTAAAACTCGCAGTTTGAAATTCAGAGAAGCATTTCCTAATTGATTTCCCCCTCTTATTGTATCCTAGGCTCTGATCTTCCAAACACTTTTTGCCCAAGCTTGTGGCTTTAGTGCTGCAACCAATTGCATCAGGTCAAGCAGAACCACTCAGGGTGTTTTCCCTTGGTTACTGGGTCGTATGAGCATCTGGGGGGCTTGAGGGCTGCCCACCAAAGAGGTTTGGGTCACACGTGTCGATGCTTCAAGTAAGCCTATGTATGACTTAGAAATCTTAGTGAAATTTTAGTTAAAAAGCTGTGCAACAGAGACACAATGAATTTTCCCAATCTTTTGGCCAAAACCCACTTTGGCCCACTTGCTCATCCCCTAGAAACATAAATTGCTCTCACCCCACGTGATGCTTCCAGGGATGAGTTGGTCCAGGGCTCCATCCTGACCACCAAGCCCTCCTTTGCCCCCCAGTAACAGCTCACGGCATCCGCAGTGGCAGGGACTGGGAATGAACAGAAGTTGGCCCCATTCCCCAATTACTTATGCTGAGTACGTCCCTGATTGCAGGCTTGCCATGGATGCATGAACCCTTTGTCTCGAAGCCCCATTCTCTCATCCAGCCTTACCAACTAAGCTGGAGATTCCCGAGGCTATTGATGCGTGTAACCACTATCCCAAATTATCAGCACGACCCATCTGGTTACAGCAATCGCCCGTTCGGCTCCTGTCCAAAGGATAACGGCAGCATCCTGAAGCTGCTCGCTTGCTACATCATCTTTTTTTCTGCACCTTCATCCTTTCCAGCTATAAAGACAAAAATACCTCTCCCCCCAGCAGACGGAGAGGTTGAAGGCAGGAGGCTCTCATGCACTTAGGTGGCTGTTTCCAGAACAACTCTTGGAGGCACAGCACGGAGAGCCCATGCGAGGGAGAGGAAGGAACCAGCTGCAAACCAGTGAAGCCTCCAGCAGCAGCAGCCCCACCGGCTCTGCAGGCAAATGACTCTCAAATCAATCTGTGTGCACGGGACAGCGGGCAAGCCCAGCTGCAATCACAAAATTGCTTTTTTTTTTTTTTGGTCAGTGTTGCTTTTCTCTTCTTGCTTTCTGCCTTTTTTGCTCTTATGTTAGGAAGTGATGGAAAATGGAAAATGATAAATAAACCTTTTCATACCCTCTAAAAGTGGTTTTAGCAGACAGTTTGGTTTGGAGCTAACACAGTTCCGTTTCTGGGCGCTTCCTTCAGGCCGTGCTGGAGCACGTGCTGCCCAGGGCTCAGGCACAGATGTGGCTGTGGCTGGGGAGCAGGGGCACAGACCCACCACCTCCCACATTAAGAAGCTCCCCGTTACAGGGTAAAACCTACTGGGCCTAAACTGGGTTCACCCATCTGGCCATACCAGCAAAGTCCTCTCCAAAATTTGGAAGTGGATAAGGATTTCAAACTTTGTCCAAATTTTCCAATTTTTTTTTTTTTTTTTTTTTTTAAAGCAGCTCAGCTGGGTACATTTGAAAACTTTGACCTCAATGTACAGGAAGAAAAAAATCACCGCCATGGCCCAGTGTGAAGATAACACACACTATTTCCCAAGATTACGTGTGATTTCAGTTGTTGTATATTCATTTATCACGCTGTCCCACTTGCTGTACAGTCCGTAAATTACAACAACTGTGTTTCAAAGACTCTCAGCGGCTTTATCAGCTCTTTATAAAAAGCTGCTATATAAATAAGTCAAAGTAATTTGCACAAACTCGGTTCATGTTTCGGTGTCACATGCCCGTATCAAGTGTAAGCGCTATGAATAGGGCTGATGACTTCCCTCTCCGGGACGAGGGGCTGGGTTCAAGTGCTCAGCGGTGCCTCGTGCTGATGCACAGAGCAGCCAGCTGCAGGCAGGGCTGTGAAGAAGCTACCCACCTCCCAAGCTTTGCATCATCAAAAGAAAAAAGTAAACTTGAAAACAGTTATTTAAAAAAATGCCCCCAAACCCCAAATAAAACTCTCCCCCTGCTCCCAAGTGGCCGTTTGAATTTGCTTTCACAATCGGGTTTGCAGGCAGAGAGCAGAGGTGCTTGCAGTGTTTTTCCTCTGGCTGCTGGGCTTGGGTTGTTGGGGTTTTTTTTTTGTGAATCTGTTTATAAAAGTCAGCATCATGCTTGTGGGTTCCTGGCACCCATGGGTATGACTCACCCCGGTCCATTAGGGCAGATGGGGCGTGAGCTGCCGTCCAGCCCAGCGTTCAAATGTCCCTTACCAGCAGGGCTTGAGAGCCCAGTCCCCGGAACTTCGACCCTGCTTCTCCCTGAGAGATGCCTGACAGCTTCCCAGCAGCTCCACCTTAAAAAAAAAAAACCAACAAAAAAAGCTTGTGTTTTATAAAAAAAGTGATGGAGAGGGATGAGGGGACAGGACAGACCTGGAGAGCTGGCGACCAGAGTGTGAAACGATTAGCATCTAAACACCCAGGGTCTCCAGGAGATTGGGGAGAGCAGACGGGAATCTCTCATCTGCTGGAGACCGTGGGATGGCGGCTGACCTGGTGATCCCCCTGCCCTCCTCACAGCCAGCGCAGAGATGATGGACAAACCATGGGAATCGATGCACGTCACTTTGTGGGTGAAGTCGTAGTTCGCTTTTAACCACATTTTATTTTCTGTGGAAAATATGACAGAAGTGCTCTGGATTTCCAATTAACGGTGGTAAAAAAAAACCAAAACCAAAAAACCCCAAACAAAACCAAACAGCAGCAGCATCACTAGAAATCTTTAAATAAGACATTTTAGAGACGGATGAAAAGAAGCTTAGAAATTCACCCTGCAGGAGGCTAGTAGTCCCAGAGCACGTAAGAATAACTTTCTAGGCAGCCAACACCACCCAAGACTGTTTTTCCAGGCAGGGACATGAGCAAGGGCAACCTGCAGGGCAAGGACTGGCCTACGGCAGTGGGAAGGTGGGGATCCATCACCTGCACCCCTGGGGAGCCGGCCAACACCTTCCTTTTGAGCACAAAAAATAATATGAAGAATGTCATCCTGCATCTAAGGGGACGTATGCAGAACAGCTTTTCTGTGCCCTCGCAGGAGCAGCTGGCACCTGCTCATCCAAAAATCCCTGTGCCTGGCTCTGCAAAGTCATTCGAAGCAGGGCGAGAGCGCGGGGGGTGGTAGCCCAGGGGGTCACGTTTGCCCCCAGCCTCTGCCCGAGGGGGGATACGGCAAGCAGAGACCTGTAGCTGCGCCCAAAGTTTCTGTTTCTAATAAACTCAACAAATGGTTCCCGTCTGCATGGTCTGTCTCTCTGCCATCTTTAAATATTTATGTCAATGTATCTATGGTGATGGGTCAGGTTATATAAAGAGGAGGAAGGCGGGGGCGGTGGGGAAGGACAGTGTCGGCTCCCATCAGAGCGACGGCAGAGGGAGAGCAAACCCGAGTGGGTTTCCCCATCCAGCCCAGACACTTTCTCTTCCCAGCTCAGGCTCTGCTGCTCGCCAGCCCAGAAAGCGAATGTTCATTTTTTCACAGGGCATCAGGGAGGGCCGAGCCGCAGCTGGGCTTTGCTGCACTTTGTGAAGTGCCATGGGGGAGAGCCAGAGCCCAGCCCAGCGAGGCTGAGAGCTCCTATTGTATCATCAATGTATAATTCATTAGTGGGTGAATAAAGACTGGAATAGCTTATTGCTGATGTAACGGGTGAAAAAGAAAGCGAGCACGTCTGCGAGTGAGCTGGGGCACACAGGGGTTAAACAACAGCCCTTAGTGATGCTGGGGAGAGAGAAGGGGGTTTAGCCTTGAGATAAACTGAAGAGGGTAGATTTAGACTAGATAATAGAAAGAAATTCTTCAGTGTGCGGGTGGTGAGGCAGTGGCCCAGGGTGCCCAGAGAAGCTGTGGATGCCCCATCCCTGGGGGGGTTCAAGGCCAGGCTGGATGAGGCTTTGAGCAACCTGGGCTAGTGGGAGGTGTCCCTGCCCATGGCAGGGGGTTGGAACTGGATGATCTCTAAGGTCCCTTCCAACCCAAACCATTCTGTGATTCTGTAACATGAGCAACCCAGCCAGCCCGCTGCCAGGGACCCCAGGAAGAGCGATGCAGGGATATCCATCCTGGCAAAACTGCTGGCAAAGACCTTTTCTTTTCACTTGCTGGAGTCTAAGGGAATAGCAGTTGGTAGCAGGAGGGTATAGCTCTGGGTGGGCACCTCCGGGCTCGTCTGAAAGTATTTCTCCCAAGGTGTGCTGATTCCTCACAAGCTGAACGACCACCCTGTATCTCTTCCAGATAAAGAAATTTATTTTTTTTCCCCTCATGAACCTCCTGGCAAGGGTAGATATGCAGATTGTCTTCAGGTATTAATTTGTTTGATGGACCCCCAATAAAGATAACACTGGATATGTGCTGGGGGTGAGAGGGATGGCACAGTGGGGAGCAGAGCAGCCTCACCAGCAGGGCTGCAACCCATCGTGGGTTTGGCAGCTATGGCCGAAAGCTGCAAAACATGCACTACGTGTTTTTCCAAACCAGCCTCTGAGGCTGCTCTGGGGCTCCTCATCCTCATTCCCACACTCTCCCAAACCATCTCACCAAGTGCTGTCTCCCAGCAGACAGGGTTGATGCTCACTGCTGGTTGCTCAGCCCTCCAGAAGAGGAACTACACAGTTAAGAAGAAAATCCCTTCTCACCCCAATCTAGTATTTTACTGAAAGAGAGAACCGCAACAATAATTCATGTGAAAGTTGCCAGGCACGTGTGATGTGACCGTGTATTCAAAGCAGCTTCTGACTTTACCCACCTTCAGCTGTGCTGGCAGAGATCTCCTGCGTGGAGCATCCACCACCTCTGGCTGCATTTCTAGAGGAGAATTATAGCCAGCTGCTTTGCAGACCTGGTTAAAGCAAATGTATCTATTGACTATTTCTTAAAAAAAAAAATAAATTCCTGTGTCTGCAGCTCAGAAATGCAGCATTACCTTAGCAGGAGATGGCTTCCTTACCACCCCAGCGCTGCAAAGGTCCACCCCAATTTGCCAGGACTTGCTGAGCAGCATCTCCTTGAGCAGCTTGCTGCAGGCATGAATCAGAGCTGCACAGCAAAAGGGCTGTTGCATGAGGAAGTCATATTTTGACGGCAGTGGGAACTGGCAGACACACAGTCAATAGGGCAGGAAATAGCAAAACGTTTTGGAGCCGAGCCAGCACACCATGAGGCTGAAAGATTCCCACTCTCCTCACTGCTGAATGTCTCCAGAGAGACAGTAAATTGCTCAACCTGTACTTTTCACAACTGCTCGGAGCTCCTCGGGTTTTTTTCTTGCTACTGAAAAATCTGATGTGCAGAAGCTGTGATGTGAACATCCCCGGCTGCTGTGCAGAGCTGTACTTGCTCACCTGCAGCTTTGCATGAGAAATACATAGAAAAAAAGGCATCTGCTGCCCTCAGAACAGGTCCTGGCTCAGAAGCAAGCTGTGGTCAGGCCACCCACGGCCACGCAGCGAAATCGCTGGGGAAATTATTGCTCACGTTAGCAGAGTGGAACCCGAGTGGTGCGTGGGCAAGGTAGGATGGAGAGCAGCACAAAAGGCTTCTTGCTGGTGCTCCCCAGCCCTATAGGTACTCACCTGGCCTTAGGTCGCTCCCTCTTCCCGTGTCCTTGCATAGAGCTGGGGGTTTGTCCGAAAAGTCAAAGGGTAACGCAGGATCACAAGCTAATGCATACCCATGGAGAGGCCAGACTGCAATTGCCCAGGTGACCTCAGCAAAACTCATTGATAATTGCTGGAGCTTAATTGATAATTCATTGGAGCCAATTCACAATCAAATATTTAACTTTGTACCTTTGGTGCCTCTTTGTTTTTTTGGTTTTTTTTTCTTTCTTTCTTTCTCTCTCTCTCTCTCTCTTGTCTATGTCTTCATAAATAGGGCAGGCACTGCTCTGCCACCAGCTCATTAAAGTGCTGCTCCTTGCAGAGGATGAAATGGGAATAAAGATCACGAGATGGCCAGCATGTACATACAGAACAAAATTTGCTTTTTTAAAATTATCATTTGTTGGAGTATTTTGTACTAAAAAAAAAAAATCTGAACCCCACAGCTGGCTCTCAGAGGAAGGAAGGAACTTTCAGCTTCCCGGGACAAGAAATCGCACACTTCCAGTCTGCTGCCTACTGGGCAAGAAGAAATGGCGACCCTCCAAGTGCATTATTCCCTTGTGAGATGGTTTGGTGCAGGTCATGTTCTCATCTGTGCCACCACCACAACAGAAATCAGCACAGAGGTGTGTGGGGGAGAGGGACACAACAGCCTTTCAGGTTTCTTCACCCTATATATGCTACTTTTGTCCATAATCATCCCTTTACATTAAAAATTGACCTGGGAAGGAAGAGCACCTAAAGGTTGAGCAGTCCTGGTGGCGAAGCTTTAACAGAGACCTTTTCTACTAGTTGAAAAGACTTAAGCAGCGAAACCACACTGATAACACAGACTCCACTGATTTGCTTGATCTCCTTTTTTTTTTTTTCTTTTTGTATGGCAGAACATCATCAGTTGTGCAGCCAACATAGAGTGATGGTCAAGACTGGACTTCTTCTTTCCTATAAATGCTCCAGTCTTCATTGCTTAAACATGTCCTTAAGCTTTTTTTCTGCCTGTGCTTGCATTACTCTTTGCGAGGTACCTACCTGCTGCCCCAGCAGCTGCCTGAGGGTAGGATGAGGCTGATGAGTGTCTCCTTTTCCTCGAAAAGACCCATGCCATCCTCTCCCTTTTGCACGCTACTGGGGCAGGCGAGCACCAGCTGCCCGGGGATCTCTCTTCCCAGCACTGAAAGAATTACTGAGGGCTCTCCATGATGCAACCCCCCGAGCAACGCAGGCAGCCTCATGTACAGCAGAAAAAGAGAAGGAAGGATGGGCCTTTTGCAAGAAATTCATCTTTATTGAATCAACCATGAGTCAGAGGAGCTGCCAGCTGGCCTGAGGAATAACAATAGCAGTGGCCTGGACAATAGCAACTGGAGCTCACAAGGGAGATTGTCTCTCTCCAGAGACCAATCAATATATTTAATGGCACGTATATACATTATAAGCGAGTCTTTCCCCACTGCTAGAAAGCAGGTACATTGGCAAGCGCATGTCACCCCTACATCCCTGCTGGACTGAGGCTGTTGGTGGCTGCCAGGAGGTAGCCGGAGTGACACTTCAGAGCAGTTCAAACCCGATCCTGCTTCCAGCGGAGTCAAGGGTGAAGCTCTGCTGGTTCCAAGGGAGCGGGATGAGGAGCGGTGGCTCCCCTCCTCCCCCAAAGCAATTCTTGCCAGTGCAAGATACTTGCAGCCACGTTAAATGCTGACCAGGTTGGGGAGGGTGCTGTAGGGTGTACTGCTATTCTTGCACCTGTAGCAGCCCCTACTTGAGAGCCAGGACCTGTCCTGAACTTCAACACGGGGGGGTTTCCATTTTCATCTCCATGAACAATTGCTTCTCACTGTTTTTCATGGCTACGAGCCACGATAAAGCAGAGGGGTGAAAGCTGTCATTGGTTC
>NW_010102956.1:8106-31153 GCF_000699245.1 Pterocles gutturalis
CCCCCAGCCATAGAGCTTACAGCAGGTTTTCCAGCACTAAACCTATCACAGCGATGGTTTTCAGCTCCGAAGTGGCTCTGCCTCCTCGCAACAAGGGCAAATTGTGCCAGGGAGCCGTCATTTGAGCTAGACTGAGAAGCTGAGCTCTTCGGTTGATTGAGGCTTTTAAAGTTTCTGTTTATTATTGATAAGGTGACGTAAAGAGGACATGGAGTTGGACATTGTATTGTTTGACCTGGCTGGAGATCAGTCCGGTTCTCTTATAGATTTAAACTTCAGCCCCGTGTGTCTGTGTGATATCAAAGTCCTTTTGTACTGCACAGCAGCGCAGTGGGTTAGTGAGGCTGGATAAACACCGAGTGAAGGCTGGAAGTTCAACAAGCCCCTGTGAAATCAGTGTGCCATCAAGCCCTAGGAGGTTGACTAAATTCCAAGAATTTAAAAAATAACGGTGTAGTGCATTAGCAAGGAGGATTAACTGAGGGATATGTCCTTATGCTGGTCATCTGTTTCAAAGCTCATGCACTGCTTGCTGATTTTTTTCCTGATCTCTGCCAAAAGCTCTGTAAATCCGGCAATATTTGAAAATGGGGGAAAACTAGTCAATGGTCGTTGGATGCCTACATACTCCAGCATGATCACAAACATGCCCAAAGTCAATTATTAGGAGTGTCCAGGCCAGGAGAGCACATTTCCCACCAGCAATGACACACTTTGTGTCCATGCATTTGCTGCTGACACAAGATTGGTCCTGAGCTGTGATCCAAAGCCACCTTCATAGAAAAACCACAGCTTTGGGGTCACAGGGAACTGCTCAGATGACAGTGCAAGAGAAGTTTGGTTTGATGCTGTGACTTTTGCTGTGCTTTTCTCCCTGTTTTTGTCCTAAGGGGCTGTTTGTGTCCTGCTCACGGAGTTACAGCCCGTACGTCCCATAGCGAGGCGATCTGCATCTCTGTGCCCAGACGCATGTCTCGGTCCTTGTCCATTTTCAGTGAAGGTGTGGGACTGCTCTTCCCGAGAGCATCGTCTGCTCTGACCAGCTCGGAAATGCAGGACAGTTCGTAGGGCAGGAAGGGGAAACGCGTGACACACATCCCACCGCCTGCCCCCATGCAACGCCTTCCCAGGGGGATTCTGTGGGTGACTTGACATCTTCCTGCGCCAAGAGCTGGCTCTACCTGGGAGGGATGCCCAGGCGGCGGGTTTCTACCTCTCTCGCAGGATGTATTTGCCTTTCCGGTCCAGGTTGGTGCTGAAGTGGATGGAGAACCAGAGGAATGAAGTCAGGATCATCCCATAAACCTAAAAGGAAATAAATGAGACAGACAAACAATTAAACCCTGAACTGACTATGGTGCTCCATCTGTGCAAATAAGCGATGATAAATATTGCCAGTGAGTCCCCTTGCCTCTTCTGGATTTCTGTGTCAGGATGTCACATTTTCCTTTCTACTGTTTTCCAGTAAAATAGTGAACACCAAATCCAACACAGGAGCAAAAATACCCTCAACATATAGTTACAGCATCTGATTGGAATTAACATAGTATGGCTCAAACCCAGTCCTAAAAATACCAAGAAATGAGACGAACCCAGGAAATTTGGATTTCAAATTCCTGCCACAAAACATTCCTCTACGCAAACATACATCTCTCTTGTAATAATAGCATTTTGTAAAAATAACGTAGGGAGAAAAAACCCAAACCTCATGTATAGTTTGGAGTAAAAAACCCAACGAAGACAGTATACTTCCTCTGTACTGTGATATTCTGCCTGGTGTATCACACATCAGGATTTACACAGGCAACATATCAAAGGTAGGGCTGCTGTGGGAATGATAACAACGGCTGGAACAACGTGCTCCTTCTTCAAAGTTTGCCATAATGTGCCTTTGCCTTGTGGCTTGATCTGGGGACATGTGTGCATTGTTGGCCGAGGGACAGTGACATCAGAGCAGCGATAGCCCTCATCGCGCGCTTCCTTCGCATCCTGCCATCACAATAGTGAACTCTGCAGCGAGATTTCCTCTCGCAGGCGCTTCAAAGGCAGCCGCCTTATCTGCCTACAGCACCAAGCTGTGAAAAAAGATACAGATAATACAAACGCTCATGCTTCTGTCTGAATATAGCTGCAGTGACATTCCTCCTATACCTGAGAAAAATTAGAAAGCGACACCAAATATTCACACGTGACTTTACATTTTTAGCCCCGTAGCAATGCCTGATGGTTTTCCTCATTTACTACCAGCAGTATAAAGTACTAAAGTGTTTGTTCCTCTGGGTTTTGTTTAGATAGAGAAGAGTCTTCTGACCTGTCACTGTGCCAAGGCAGACACAAGTAGAGCAATCTCCAAATACACATTCCGTCGGGAAAGGTCACCCCAGCTGGGGAGCAGCATGGAGATATCCCAGGAGACC
Source organism: Pterocles gutturalis (assembly GCF_000699245.1). Classification (NCBI taxonomy): domain Eukaryota; kingdom Metazoa; phylum Chordata; class Aves; order Pterocliformes; family Pteroclidae; genus Pterocles; species Pterocles gutturalis. The sequence goes on from NW_010102956.1 coordinate 10,524, forward strand.
AAACTCCCTTCATGGTGGAGATGCATGTCTCCTGGAATATTCTCTTTTCTGGCATGCTTCACCACACGTGTCGAGGTGATTACAGCAATACACCTCTGCCAAGCGGTGGGTGGCCATACAAGCATGTTGTTTTAATTAGCAGTGCTCTCCTGCTCCCAAGGGACTGTCCCCACACAGCCACCGAGCCCCCACGCTGCTGAAGGGGACACTCTTCTTGCAACACTTCATTTTTAATTTAGTTCTCCCCAAAATAAGACTTGCAAATTCAGCACACACCCTTTCTATCCATGCCATCCTCAGAAGATGACCCACCCCTCCTCTGCAAGATCCCCCTTAAAGCCGGCACCTGGGAGCCCAGGCAACGTGCTCTGCTCCCCTCCTTTGCAGCCTGCTCCTGAGCTGGAGGCAGCCAGTGAGCACCAGGCAAGGAGAAAGCATCAGTTTTCCTGAAAGATGGAGCTTTTGCTGCATCTCCTTTTCCACAATTGCTGCTGTCTTCCTACCTGACCCTATTCCTGCAGGAAATCCCCTCCAGCCATCAGCCTGGCCAAGACAGCTCCCGGCCCTTTCCTAATTTCCATGGTGGAGTCCACCACCACTTGTTTCTTTGCTGCCAGTCTCCAAAATCATCCCAAATCCTAGCTCTGTGGGTTGATTTAGGATACACCTCCCCTCCCTCTTGGGGCCAAAATGCCAAGGAACAGACATAGCTACCGTGAAGCCGATGGTGACACCCAGGAGCGTGGAGACGAAGTTCATGTGCTTCTTCAGGAAGACCTGGATCTCCTGCAGGCAGTCCTGGGAGGAGAGAGACACTCCTTGCAGCATGTCAGCAGCTTGGTGGGGAGCTTCATCCCCCCCAAGAGCACATGCCATGACCTCGGATAGAAACGGAGGGAAGAGGGGGATGCAGCATTGCATGGCTGGAACGCTCTGTGGGCAGCTCTCCTTTTTTTCTGCTGCTTGCTGCAACTTGGGAAGAGAAACACCTCCGGTATATTTTCTGTTACTACAAAACCTCTACGATTTTCTTGGTATGATGCCTTTCAGACTGTGGGGGATCTGTGTGCGCACAGGTAAGCGTGGTCATGCACAAGCTTTTTCCTTTCCACCCACCGGAAAATGGAAAGAGAGAAATGAAAGGATGGAAAAGCAGAGCACACCATGCTAAATACATTCCCTAAAGATACTAACGAACAGCTCGATTTTGCAAGGTGGTGTGAACATTAATATACATCAGCCTTAAGTGTGCCAGCAGCCCCACAGAAATCCAGGAGGTGCTAGCCAAGAAAGCCATTTCAAAAATGCAAGAGCATGCCCTTGGTGAAGTGATCCGCAGGGTGAGGTAAGAGTGCTCAAAGCCAGAGAGTGAATGGAGTGCAGCCACCAAATCCTGTGCTTCCTGGGGCTGCAAAATGCATCCTCCCACCCACTGCCCCCAGCTTGCAACCAGAGGAAACACAAACCATCAGCGAGGGGCTGGGAACAGAATCACCCCTACAAATCCTGGTTTTGCTCTGCTCTCCCTTCCTGCTCTTTGAGCCGAGCTCAACCTTGCTTTGGGATGTGACATTCCTGGAGGCAGGGCTGGGAAACACTACTCCAGGGGCTGCCACGTGCCTGTGCATCACGGCGTGCTGTTAGCATAGCACTTGACGTCTTCGCCTAACAACTATGTTTTTGTACCGCTGTCGCAACGTGGTTTTGTTTTTCTTAGGAATAACATACTTATTGATGCTGGCAGCTTTAGCTACTTCAGCTGATTTGGCAACTACAGTGGAAAAAAAAATTCATAGAATGGGTTTGCTCAGAGAGTGTGAAGTCTACGTTGTGGTTTCAGCGCAGAAGCGGTCTAATCCTGGTGGCTTCTCCCGCAGCCTCACTGGGGCACTGCAAAGAGGAGGAAGGAAGCATCCTTGGTGAAGCTACTGCTGGGCATCATAATCCTGCCTCAGGAGTTTCTCATTTTAATACCTATTTAATGCCCTGAAAAAAAGGAAATTCAACATTTGCTCTTAGTGGGACACTTTTTAAGCTTCAGAAACTAGTGTCACGCGGAAGAGTTTAACAGTTTTCCTGAGCTCAAACACATGTCTGTGATGTCTCACCCTCTCTGGACACGTCAGAAACGAGGAGGAAGCTGGAGGAAAGCGACAGGCTGCAAACACAAGCATTCCAAAGGCTTTCTAGAGCTGCAAAGAAACCACACCTGCAGGTCTGAGACCTGCTGACCCACCGGGGCTCCTCCAGCACGTGAGATGCCTCCTTATTCAAACAACAAACCCCAAAAAACCAAACCCCAACCCACAGCAACGCCAAACCAGGACAAAGCCACAGCTTTCATCAAACACTTGAACACAACCCCACTACAGGGTGGAAGAAACCTTTCCCTTACCTGTCGCGCATTGTGCTCCTGGCTGGGCGGGCACGTCTTGTTCTCGACGTTGGCCGTGTCCCCAAACGGAGAGTGCTTCCCACAGCACAGGAACTGGAAGAGACAGAGAGATGTGCCAGCGCTCTCCCCTCACCACCAGCAGTGGTGTCAGGAGGTGCTGGCGATGGGCCCCCCGGCAGGGCTGTACAGCCAGGGATGCCAGAAGCGAAGCACGTAGGGATGCAATCGGCAGCTGTGGCAATGGAGGTTAAATTTAGAGGAGGTGGATGGATCTGGCCCTAAAGCTTGCCCGTGCCCCTGCAGAACCGCTGCCTGGGTCTGGGGCCAAGCCCTCCCTCTGCAGTCACACCAGCTCTCGCAGTGGTGGCTCTGGAAAACCCAGGGATGCACAGACTCATCCTTCCCATGCAAAAAAAGAAGCAGAAGGACTGCTTCTCCATCAATTAAAGTGGCGAAAATAAGCAACTGATGAAGCTGGGCATTGTGCCTGGTTCTCCTTGCAAAGGGGGGCTCTGGGTACGCTGCCCCACACCCTGCAGAGCCACCATGGTCACAGCTCTGAGGGCCACCACCATCAGTGCCATGAGAAACATCTGCCCTTTTCTGCATTTGGAGAAGCACAGATGAAAGCAGCTTCGGAAAGTACACATTATGATTATTTAAGAAAACACAGAAGGATAAAGGGAGTTGCGTGGGAGGTGTCTGGAAACAGGCGAGTGAGCTGATCTTCCCATCCAGCCATGAACTCGCTGCCCAAACAGTCCCTACTGCGCCAGGAGACGGCGTCTCCTTTACTCAGTGGGGACTCGGGAGTTTCTCACCACAGGGGACATCCTCATTCATCTCCTGTGGCTTTGAGGGCAACAGCCCTCACCTACCTACTGAGCTAGAAAAGTCCCTGTGCCAGCAGCGTCCTGGGCGGTGGTTTTTTGGAGCTCCAGCATTGCAAGAGGCCATGTAACCTCCAGTACTCCTCAGCAATAGGCTCAAGGGTAAACAGAAATAAACCAAATCCAAATATTTCTGCAGGATGATCTGGAATTTCCCCCCTCTCTCCACCTGACTGGGACAGCAGAGAGATGTCCATCCACTTTCTCATACCACAGACAGGGAGCACAGCCTGCTGAGACAGACAATATGTGCATCAGCTATGGTACAGAAGCTTTAAAGATGTCGCACCAGAGTGATGCTCAGGTAGGTTGCCCTTTCCTCCTGTTGATAATCTGGTTGGTCAAACCTGGGAAAGGAAGAGTAGGAAGGGAGGAGCAGACTTCGCAGTGGGCTGAAGGACCCAGTTCCCAAGAGAAAATGGCATTGCAGCATCCGCAAGGCAGAGCACGGGCGTCAGCCCCAGCCTGCCAAAACCATCAGGAAGATACCCCAGGGCAAGGTGTTCTGCTGAAAGACAACTTACTGCTTCGTGGATGGCAGTCAGCTCATGTCTCCTGAAGCTGGAGGTGTTCCTCCTCACCTCCTCATACACGAGATCGTACATATCCATCATGCTGTCCTCCACCTGGGATGAAAAAAGAGATCTGTACACACAAAACACTGACTGTGGTAATCTCTGGGGGATATATGCTTCTCTTGCATCCCCCCAGAAGGTCTCCTAGGTATAGCAAGACAAGCATGAGCTTCATTCAAGGTCAGGTTGGATGGGGCTCTGGGCAACCTGATCTAGTGGAAGGTGTCCCTGCTCCCTGCAGAGGGTTGGACTAGATGACCTCCGTGGTCCCTTCCAACCCAAACTATTCTATGATTCTATGAAGTAGTGCAGCTACTAAACGACTACCATGCAGCAGCCAGAGCTGGTGTATGACCCACCACGGGGCACCTACGGCATGATGAGCCCCATGAGAGAGGCTGCGATGCTGCACAGGTACCACCTTCTGCTGTGCGTGGACCCTTTGGCATCACACCAGGGTCTCACCAGCTGATGGCTGGAGTTTTTGGCCAGTTTTGGATTTAGGGTCAGAAAAGAACTTTGGTGCCTGTGACTGGTGTCCCTCCAAGTCCCTCTGCCCGGCAGGGCTGACATCATCATGTCCTGCTGGGGGACCGTGAGGACAAGCACACATGACTGTGAGGTGCTAAAATAAAAAGATGAGAGGACCTCCGATGGCTGGTGTTATCCCAGTGATGGAGGAGCTCCTCCAAAAAGAGCCAAAAAAATAAGAGTGATTCAGTGGTGAATCAGAGGCTAAATATTTACCAAACGTGTGAGAACTCGCAGCTTGACAGATCCCAGCCAGCTCCAGCTCAGCTTTCAAAGGGAAAAAATATGACAACTGCCTTCGGTGCCTGGAGTCAAAACCTTATTTCTTCCTTTTCTTTTCCCTCACTTCTCACTAGCATCGATCCAAGTGGGACGGCGAACAGCGCTTGGCTTTCAGGAGGGAAAATCGATCCTTGGGACAGCCGGAGCGGGTGCCCGTGGGGAGGGATGGGTGCCCCGGGAGCAGAGCCACCTCTCAGCAGGGCTTTTCAGCTCAGTCTTAATGGGTTGTGCTTGGAAATTACTCTGGGGGAAAAAACCCCACCAATTCTGTGTGCTTGGGGGTAAACCTGGGATCATTCTAGGGGATTACAGTCATCACTGTCATATTGCTCTACCCTGCCTGGTTCTCTGAAATGCAGGCAACTAATGGAGGATGATAACCAGGGAGGGGACGGAGGGAGGTTGAAAAGATTACTTGTATCCAAGTCAGCTCTGTGCCACCAGAAATAGTTGAAAGGCTCATATCAGAAGATCAGCTATCAACATGACATAGAAGTGGAGGGGCTTGGGAGCTTCTCTGCATTTATCTGCAGCAAAACTGCTGTGTACCCCCCATGTCCATCACCCGTCACAGAGCGATCAGTAGGTGAGGCAGGAGCAACCCAGCTTCAACAAGAGAGGTCCGATGATGGACAGGGCACAGATATCCTCAGCCAAGGAAGAAATCCTCTGTAGCAAGGTGTGTGACGACAGGCGAGGAGGGAGAACGCTCATTTTGTCACCCCCCTGTATCAGAGTGCATCAAGAGGGACGGCTGCAGCAGTAACACAAGATCTCTGGCAGACTCGGGCATCATCCTTCCCCTGAGCAAACCTTAAACCCCAATAAACAGGGAAACATCCAAGCTTTTCTGACTTCTTGTGGGACATGAAGTGGCTTTCCAGCAGCAGCAGTTAAATAGAAAGAGGGTCCATTTCCCCTGAAGAACTGGATTAAGAATAATGAAAAAAGAATAATCTTTTGACTTCTTGTAGCCTCGTGAAGAACAAAACAGCCACCTCTGTAATCAAAAAAAAAAAAAAAAAAAAAAGGGCTTCAGGCGAGGGTTGAAGGATTGAAAGCAATCTGGAAGGTTAACATTAAAGGTCTGCTGAGCACTGGGCCAGGACATGCTGGGACAGGCAGTTTTAAGCCCTCTGCCTTAAACCAAGGTAAGAAGGTAAGATGAAACTTTGTTCAGTGATGTTTCACCTGCAAAGACTGCCACAGGGTCCCTGGCATCAGAGCAGGCTATGGTTGCCACCAGAACCAACTCACCATGCAGGAGAGTCAGAGGTTTGTTCTGATAATATGCCTCAAGCCCCAACTAGGGCTGATGTTCTCAGCAGCTTCTCAGGTGGTCATGGTGCACTGAGCAGGCTGGAAGGAAGGCAGGTGAGCTGCCCAGATGTTGGCAGCTGCCATGGCTGCATGGAGCCACGAGAGGATGGATTTGCCCAGGAGAGCTCCTGCCTCATGCAGTGGCGAGTGCTTGCACTTTCCTCCTTGTTTTATGTACTGTGCAATGACACCAAACATTGAGAGCAACACTGTTTGCAGGAAAAGAGTGGCTAGGAAAGAACTGAAGGAACACGATTGCCATACCAAAGCTATGGTAGAAAATTATCCCAACTGTTGGAAACAATAAGGGAAGAAATCACAAGCACTCATGGTTTCACAGCCAGCTCAAGTACAGTGATGGTGATGATGATGATGAGAGCAATCTCCAGGTACATAATGAATACTGAAAACTTCAATTGCACCCTGTTTCTGAGCTTGTTTCTCAGTTATTCACTGTTCTTTTTTCCTTTTTTTTTTTCTTTTTCATTTTGTTAAGCAGCCTCCGAGAACTGAAAGCACAAAGGATTAAGTGCAAAGTGTTTTATAGCAATAATTTCCTTTTAGAATGTGTGTCTGGGCAAGCCTAAGAGGACCATTTGCTGATGAGTTGTTCTCAGCATTTCTATCTAGCAATTACATCTAGCATTTATATCCAGCTATTATCTGAACAGCATTATTCAGGTCCTGGTAAGGGAACATCAAACTTCAAAACTGCTTTTTAAAGAGTGAATTGACTGTTATTCCTCCACATCACCTTTCTGATTTTTGCTAGCATCATTTGATTCTGGAGGGGAAAATTGCTGTCTTCATACAACACTGCAGCCTGTTTTCAAAGATTACTGCAGACAGCTTTCTCATTTAAGTATTTCAGAGTTAGGTTTGAAGTACTAAATCTCAGTACTTATCACCAGCTGTCTCCTTCTGTGCAGGAGATCATGCCACAGAGCATGTGAGAGGTCTGGTTTAACAAGGAGACATACAAGAGCAAAAAAGATCGCACTAAGGAATGATCATCTCAGCAGCTTCTCTGCCTGGGATGGAGTTATGTTCATACTCAAGTTGCAGCCCAGCTCTGAAGCACTGCTCATGCACGACAGCATCTATCCAGCCCAAAACAGCATGCTAACTCATGCATGCCTAACGAAGTAAAAAATAAAACCTGAAAGCATGACACAGTCACCAGGTGGTTTCATGAGCTATCTATATTTGCAGCATTATTTTATCCAGCAGACACAAGCTCATCCCTATATTTCCCTTTGGTCTGGGACACAACACGGTGAAAGCCAGACTGCAGCGCTGCTTTGTGCCATCCTCAGCAGATCCCCATCACACACTCCACCGCTGGGCAACTTTCAGTCCATTGCCTTAAAATAACTTTCTTTTCTGTTTCTTACACCACGTGTTGGAGAAAAAAAATATTAAAAATAATCAGAGTGCTTTCTGTCACAGTTAAGCAACAGGATGCTTTGTGAGTTTGAGTGGTTACGCTGACAGTGTTAATAACATGCTTTAAGAAAACCACAACTGTGCCCCATCACACAGACTACTCAGACAGTAGTTAGCACCTAATGGACCAATACAGCTGGAGAAGAGAAAGACTGGGCTTCTTTTCAAGAGGTCTTACACTCCCCCCGTGCATTAGCATCCTTATGGTTAGGTGGATTTTCCTGTTCCTAATCACACACAGTGCTGTGAGGCACTGCCGGCGGTTCTGGATGAAGTTCTCCCTTGGAAGGAGACTGCACCTGTGATGCTCGTCAGTAAAAAACACTGAGAGCTGAAGATGAAGCATCAGCTGGGCTTTGGCTTAAAAAAAAGGTTAAGTGATATGGAGGTCACACCTTACAGTCATTCTTTTCCTGGAAAATGCTGGGTGAAATGTTCCAGCTCTAAATTAGTCAAATAATTGCTGCCTCCCATCTCTGTCTGCATTCCTTAATGAAGCATTCATTTACAGATGACACCGATGGGTTGTTGGGCACAACAAATGGAAAATCACCTTCTAGATTGATGCGTCTGACTCCAATCATTTTTCACTTAAAGTACAAGAAAGAAGGAATTTTGAGATTGTTTATCATCCTCTAAATCCTTTATCCCCCAAGAAGCAGAATTTATGACTGCAGAAAGGTGTTTACGCTAAGCCATTAGTGTTCTTGCCCTCGGCTATTAGAAACTAAACCAAATTTCAGTCTTACCTCCTTCAAAAGGATAATTGACATTTTTTTACTTGGGTTATTTATCAAGGAGAGTCTTTACCTGTAACTGGATTTGGAACAGAAAGATCAAACAAGGAGGTCAGCCTTCAGCTCCTGATCCCTTTGCAAGCCAGAGGTGTCAATGAATCCCCTCCCAGTGAATACCTGTGCCCAGGCAACATGAGCTAGGCACTTTGATGTATGTTGGAAAACTCATGTAGACTCATGCCAAGAAGAACAGTCTGAGACATCTTCAGTGACCCATCTTTGTAACAGTCGTTGGACAAAAATCTCCCAGAAGAACTGGAGCTCAAGAACATAGTGAAAGGAGATATCAGGACTGTCTCAAAGACAAGCCCACCTCTCTCCTTTCTGCTCAACAGGAACACTCCTGACATGGCAGAGGAAGAGAAGCACGGCAAGCAGAAGGAGGATCCTCCTCTCCTGTGGCTCTTCATGCCTTTGGGGTACCAAATGGAGCACACGTGCTGCAGCCTCAGAAGAAACTGCGACCTCAGCACTTTGTGTTCTTTCAGCATCACCAAGAAGGATGTGCTCACCACCATCACTCAGAAACATCCCTTCAGTGGCAGCTACCGCAGACTTCCTCGCAAGTCAGTTATGACATGAAACTGGAATAAAGTGGTTAACTCCCTCGAAATCCTTCTTTGCTCCACAAAGAAAAACACTTCTGCATTTTGCTCTCTCTGTTCTTCCCTTTCCTCCCCAGTGCGCAGAAATGCACACGTTCACAGCATGTCAGAAAGGGGAAGGTGCAACTGCTTGGGTTTGGATAAAGCAGCGATGCAACTGCAAAGGGAACAGAGGAAGGAAAATTGCTCTGGCTGCTTTCTCCAGGTTGCAGAACAACTCCCACCATGTGCATGAAGCACATGTTAAGACGGGCTGCCCTCACCCCATGCTAGATCAGGCAGTCATTACAGCGTGGTCCAGCTTTATATTTCATAGAATCACAGAATGGTTTGGGTTGGAAGGGACCTTAAAGATCATCCAGTTCCACCCCCTGCCATGGGCAGGGACACCTCCCACTAGCCCAGGTTGCCCAAAGCCTCATCCAGCCTGGCCTTGAACCCCTCCAGGGATGGGGCATCCACAGCTTCTCTGGGCAACCTGGGCCACTGCCTCACATTCAAGGTCAGGTTGGATTTCTTCCTGGCTGAAGAAATCCAGCCGGTGCTGCAAACCAGAGCAGCCTTTGAGGCCCCCATGGAAAACCACACAAGATACGAAGGTGCTGCTCCCCCTCTGACTGCCAGTGGTCACTGGAGACTGCCCATGTGAGAAGATCCAGATGAGGCTTCCACCTAAATGGTTTTCACCTTTTCTTTCCAATACCTATATATAGATTAGATTTTATAGCTAGATATATTTAAAAAAAAATATTCACTTCCCCCCACTTTCTGGTTTTGCAAGAGGACCAGGCTAATCCTGACCATCTTTTGGCCCATCATTGAGAGAACAAACAGAAGAGAGCAAAAAACATTGTGGAACAAAGAATTCAGGGAAAGTGAAGCCTTACGAAGCTGTTTCTCTCCAGTCCCAGTGCTTCCATCAGGTCCTTGCACAAAACATTTAAAACAGGAGAAAGCGCTGAGCTGTTTTGCTGCTCACCTGCTCCTCATTTCCCATCTCCACATCCCAAAACAACAGCAGAAGTCTAGCTGTATGGGCGCTATACGTCCCACCCAGCCAGCAGGCAGGGGACATCACAGCCATGTGCTCAGACAAGCCATAAAACCAAACTTTAAGTATTTAATTCCATTTATAACAGAACTACAAAACCAAGAGGCTGCCAAGGGCCCCCACTGATCCTTTGTGCTCCCATCATTCAGCCACACGACCCAGCAATTGATGAACCTCCCAACATTGTGGGCAAATTATCTCAGCCACCCCTGCTCTCTCAAACCAGGGCCAGGCAGGGACTGCTTCCCAACAGAAAGTGTTAAAAAACCTTGAAAACTGTTTTAACTTCAAAAGAACTGTGTCAGCAAGAGAGCCAGCCCCAGGGCAGCACTGTCCCCTCTGAGTAGCCCCGCTCCCATCAGCACCCTAGAGCTGCCCGAAGGCTGGATGTGCCACGGTGATGGTGACCATCCGAGTGGCCTCAGGTACCACGGCTGATGCTGCTGGAGACGAGAGCTCCAGCGAATGCTCTGCCACGGAAAGCAGCAGAAACAGGGTTGCACGGGTTCAGCATCAGGGCAGTAATAAATTATAAACCCCATGAGTGCGGACGCCTGCGTGGTGCCTCAGACAAAGGAGGGCAGAGCCTCACTGGGGGAGCGGGCTGTTATTGTGCCATGAGAACGTAAACACAAGGAAAGAGTCACGATATTTAAAAATGCCAAGGAAGGGGGAAGGATTTCCCCCGTTTTGTTTTTCCCATGGGCTCCAGAGACTGGGAAAAGCTCGATGCTTACCTTAAAGTGGTTGTGCCTGGCAGAGTAACAGCAAGAGCAAGGAGGACATCAAACTATTCCCAGTGTTTTCACAGCCAAATCACTGCTTTTGGAAAATGCTCTTGAAAGACAGCCCGGAGTGGCTACAATCCTGATCCAGCCCCATTGAATCAAAACCCAAAAGGAAACAACCTGTGTGCTGCAGGTGTGGTTTCAGAAAGCACCCGAACACACCTTCAGCTCATGTTTAAGTCCCATTAAAGTCTGTAGGGCTTAACCCCACATTTAAGCCTTGCCTTCAGATGAGAGCAACCGGACCTTGTAGGAGTTTACCCCACCACACACCAGCAGCACCAGTGACAGACACAAACACACCCTGGAAAAAACCACAGACTTGGTTTTGCAGTAGAAGACCTCTACAATCTCACTTAAGAAATGATCTGGGAAGTGCTGGGCCACTCCTCGTGTACCTGCAGAAACAAGAGATGCACACACTGGTCTTGTGTGCGCAAAGACAGGATTTAGCCCCCGGGGACCCAGGTGATGCTGTGTCTGGCTTTGCAAAGGTGCTGGTTGGGAGGAAGACCCAAGGACAGCAGAAGAGCAGCACTGATCCCATTTGCAGGGAAGGGGGCAGGGAAGCTGGTCTTTTCAAGAAGGGGCTCCAGGTGTAGCAATGTTCGTTATTTAACAGCTGCAACTGTTAGTTCTGCCAATAGAAAATCACCATCTCAAAAGATACCACCGTGCTCACTAACAAAGCATAAAAGACTTCATTTCTTTCTTTCATTTCCTCTTTCCGAGGAGGGGAGAGCAGACAGGTTCCTCTGAAGAACGTTTCAAGCAGAGCAGGGCTGTGGGAGAACCGGAGCGTGCTGGGGTGGCTTGTGAAAAGCTAAATCCTCATATCTATTCTCCGAGTAGAAGTAGTTCAACACAAAGAGGCTGATGCCTTTCTGCACACATGGAGCTGAAAGCCACTGCTGAAACCCCCTTTTGATATCACCCAGCAACCTGAGGAACCATTTGATAACGAAGAGATTGCCATGTCACTGCCCCCAGTGCCAATCCAAGCGATCTCTTCATCCAAAGGACGTGGGAGATTGGTCCTTTACACCAGAATTATGGGCAACTATTTGCATCAGTTTCAAATTTCAAGCTAACATTTACTCTTGAATGAACCTCTGTAATTAAAAACCTTGTTCTGTTGCACAACTCCTTTCACGTTGCAGTGATTTTATTTTCACCGATCCCCTCTGCCACCCCGACTGCCTTACAGGGCCGGCATCGCAGGGCTGCTGGAGGGATCTCATGAGCTGCTGCAGAGAAGGGGAACAGCAGAAGATGACATGATATTGAAACTCCTACAGACTCTTTCACAGCAGAGACCAGAACGAAACCCCAAGCCTATTTTTGTGTTGGTAGTAAGGGTACTAAAAGTCTTTGGTATTGCAGCTGCAAGGCTACCCTTCCCTCCAGCCTCTGCACGTGGGGTTTGAAAGCAGCAGTTAACAGGCAAGGAGAGAAGGGAAGCTGGGGGGGGGGAGGAAGCAGCAGCCTTCCCCACCAGCTGTACCAGATGTGGCAGAGTCTCTCCTGAGTCTTCATCCACATCCCATGTCCCAGCTGCACTGGGAACGACTAGAAGACCTCACCTAAACGAGCAGCAGTTTGTGGGAAAGGAGCTGCTGTAAAAATAACTTTGGAAAAGAAGACTCAGCTCTTTGGCTTCGGGAACCAGGACTTCCGAACGTGGCTGAAAACCAGCTGAAAACCTCAGCACTTCCGTGGTTGCCACAGCTGTTCATCAAAGGTGCTCATGTGGAGGCCATCCTCCCTGCCCTCTCCTGTATGTCCTTCTGTCATTCCCTTGATGGCACTGCTGGTGCCCATCCTCAGACTTTCCTACCAAGACCACAATTCTCACAAAGACCGCATTTTGGCCAGAGGGCCCACAGGGAGGGCAACCAAGCATGCTCCTCACCCTTGTGGACACCCTTGTCTGTGCTCGGTTGGACAAGGAAAGGGATCAACCCTCTCCAGTGATTTGGGCCAGGCACACGAGGGTTTCACAGGGGTTTGGGGGCTGGCTGGGGTGTTTCTGGAGCTGTGATGGGACAGAGGTGAAGGAGGAGTGTTGGGTGCAGGAGGTGAGGATGGGGCTCAGGAACAAGCCCAGATGGAAAATTCAGAAACATGAGGTGGTAGATGCCCCATCCCTGGAAACATTCAAGGTCAGGTTGGATGGGGCAACCTGATCTAGTGGAAAGTGTCCCTGCTCACTGCAGGGGGGTTGGACTAGATGACCTCCATGGTCCTTTCCAACCCAAACTGTTCTATGATTCTATGAATGGCTCAACACTGCAGCTAGCGGGAGCAGAGGTCCTTCAGCAGCCTCTGGATTGCAAATATTTTCATTTCAGATTTTCCTCCCAGCAGCTGACCTGCCCAGAGAAGTTTTCACACCTCTGCAAGTGGCAGCAGCACCTTCTCTGTCGGCACTGTTGGCGGAGAGGCAAAGTGTTGCTTTGTAAACGGGGGGCAGACCCTAACAGAAAGACTGAATTATACCTGCTGGCAAGATGGGGAGAGGATCTGGGATGTTACTCTTACTTGTTCTTCCCCATTTTCTCTGCAGAACCTACCAAGCAAACATACTTTGGGAATTAGTAGTTTATGAGTTCCTCATTAAAAATACTTTAACGCAGATGGATGGATGAAAAGCAGCCCGAGAAGACAGTACAGAGGAGGTCTGGGCTTCACGAAACCTATTCATTGGCCACAGGGATGGGTCAACAGAGCAGGAATAATTACGATGCTGAACAGAGGGATCAGCCTTTTAGGGTAAAGCACAATAAACCTCAGATTCATGACTCGCATAGCTGGTATATGTTATTTTAAGAATAAAGACAGATGACACTGAGTCCATCTGGGATGCAGGTAACTTGGAATTAAAACACACAGCACTTGTCTGAAAGGATGTGTTCAACAGCTACAAAAGGTCACAAAAAGCAGAAAAGAACGGGAGATGAGAAGATTCATATTTTGTTTACAGTACTCATGTCTAAGAATATAGAATAGTTACAAATAACTCTCTTTTTTCTCCTGTCCTGTGTAGCTTCTCTGTAAGAAGTACTGTAAACAGGTCTCTAAAGGGGTCACAGAGGCAGGAAGGGCATCTTGCTTTCATCATGTTCAAATGACATTTCTATCTACTGCCTCTTGAAAATAACCATCAAAACAATTTTTCAACTGAAAATTTGGGCTTTTCCATTTTAGATGTTTTTCTGTAAGAATGGTCCCCTTTATGAAAGAAATTTAGATTTTTTTTTTTTTTTTTTTTTTTTAATCAAAAGGAGTAAACCACTGAGGGTCTCTGCCACAGTTTGGTGCAGAAGGGAGGGAAGGGAAGGCTCGGTGTTCAGCGCTGCCTGCGTTTGGCACCGTGCCTGTGGGGAGGGAGAGGACAGGACCTACCAATGCCAGCTCCCTGCTGGCATTTCAAAGCAGGACAAGCTGATTTTCTGTCTGACTTTTCACTGGGAAGTCAACATATTTTGCATGTGAAAATTGAAAATTTTTGTTTTAGCCATGAAACTGGGGGAGCAGCCCCTCAGTGCTCTCAGAAACCCTGATCCAAGCACATGTAATGGCCATATTAATCCATATTCAGTTTTGCATCCGCAAATTTTCTTCCTTTCTTGGTAGCTGTGTACATCCCAACAGGCTTAGGAGACACCCATCAATCCAACCAACTACTAACCATGACACATGGGTGCATTTATGGGCAGGGCACTAGAAGCAAAACACTAGGAAAATAATTTGAAGTAAAAACAGATGTAGTGATTAAGAGATATACAGAGAAAGCAATCCTCATTTAAATATTTCCAGAAAAATGTTTTTCTGAATGGCACATCCCTGTATTAACCCAATATACAACTTTTTCTGGCAGCCTTTTTACACCCTACTCCATGTCTGTGGATGAAAATGTATACCTAAATAATTTATTTGGATAACACAATTTCACAAGACCAACCAAACACACTTTCTGGTGCCATTTCTCCTTTCCTAACACTGCTTTTGTTTCAATCTGTCACTAAAAACTTCTGCAGAAGAAGGAGGAAGCTGTGCTCAAGACCACCCTTCTGTGTTGATCACGAAAACAAAATTATTTCCATATTAAATTGTTCGTGTGAAAAGAACAAATTTTGATAGTTTTGCCTGAAATCAGGGAAAATAGAGGCTGTGGAAAGACTCTTTCTCATGGATGTCTCAGCTCTGACTGAATCTGCTTCAGCCAGGTAAGTGTAGAGACAAAAGATGCTGCTGTGCTATCAGCACCCACCCTAACGTTTCCAAAGCAGCTGGACAAATTCACAGAGGAAAAATCCAGGGGGAGCATTAAAGGCAGAGGCACCAGCAGGTGCCACTAGCACCCATCTGAGCCACAAGCTGTTGGCATCTGAAAAAGCACTGCTCTGTGCTCGCTGGGTTTTATCTCCTACTTTGGCCAACAGTGTGCGTGCCTGTCTGAGAGCGGGGACCTTTGGGCTGATCCATATTTCAAAGGATTTTCAACTCCTGTGGCCACTGGTTGGCTCTGGACAGACTTGCTAGAGAAGCAGGACCTTACCCCTCACCTTACCCTTCAATTTGCCCTTTAGACTTCTCCTTCCAAAAGGTCTGGACTTTAATTTTTGCACAGGACACCAAACTGTTATGGGACAGGGCATCTCGTCCCTGAGAAGTGCAATTGCTGCAGTCCCAGAACAGATCGAGGTGCTGGGGTTCTGGTGGAGTGCTCCTCCAGCACAGAATGAAATCCCTTTGGATGCTCTTTTCCTGACACACTGGTCTGCAATCCCCCACAAGGTTTGTAACCCTAAAGGGATGAGCTGGCAGCACCAATGTGACCCTAATCCATCAGGATGATGTTTCACGATGCTGATCACTGGCCAGAGCACTGCAGGGTGCAGTATGTGCCTGGGGATGAGATGGGGAACGACCGGCTGTGTGAAATGTCTATCAAAGCCCCAAACACTTATCTGAATTACTGATAGATAATTTGGACACTTGCCTAAAATATCTGTGTTCTGCTTTCCAAAAAAAAAAAACCCAAAAAAAAAACCACCAATGTTTTTTTGTAAGTCCAAGTCTCTTAAAATGTTTGGTTCTTTTTTTCCAGTGCATATATCCGATAGACCTCGTCATGGACGGCTTAATTTCCACCAGATGTCCCTTTTATGGGAGAAATCATCACTACAAAAAAAAAAAAAATCTCTGTCTGACGAGATGCTGGTGGTATTTCCTAGCAGGCGACGCTTACCTCCGTGCTGTGCGTGTATCTCCAGCAGGCAGCTGGGATCAATCCGCAGAAGGCCAGGGCGAAACAGAAAAATCCCTGAGGATAGAAAGGAAAAATATCATCAGTTACAGCATGGAGGGGGGAAATATCCATTTGAAAACCCTGGTGGGAGGTATTTAATACACTCGTTTGAGCAAGTTTAGTTAAAGCCAGAGCTTTAACACCTTCTTTTAACGTCCTGAATAATGCTAGTTAGTTAAAATAAATCCCATGGATAATAATGTGATTCTCCATCAGGAGCCCTCTAATTGCACTGTGGCCATTTGAAAGAGTTGACAAAAAAAGCACCCAGTTTCCTGCGGAGTGGTTAACCTATTGTGCCCAAATTCTCCTTGGAAAAAAAAAAAAAAAAGAAAAAAAAAAAAAAGGAGAGAAAACCATTATATTTACAGTATGCTCCTTTTTCTGCAGCGGGACCATGTCCCAGAGCAGCACCTCCTTACCCACAGGATTCAATCCCCTGTGTTTAAAACTCAGCTATTGGTTTCAAAGAGGGGAACACCCACATGAATAGTCCATAAAGAATTAAGTGACTGGGATGGAGCAAGCTGCTCTGGAAAAGGAGCTGGACGTCACCCCGTTAGCAAGCCAGGAGCTGCATGGCCAAGCTGCCTTCCTTAAACCAGCACCATCCCAGTCAGACGGAAGGATGACAGAAATATAATCAAGGCCAGCAACTGACCCTGACATGTCTAAACAATAACAGCAACGATGCAGGAGGCAGCCTGACTTTTGTCTTCTTCCCTAGGCTTGCAGGGCTGGAAGTTAGATGCATTGTCTCTTTATGTGAACAAATCTGGGCCAAAAAAACCCCTGATGTAAACAGCTCTTGCCTGTTGTGACAGCTGGACCAAAGGATCTTGTTCACACACAAAAAAAAAAAAAAAAAAAAGGAATAAAAAGTGCCTGTAAAGACTTTGAAAACCAAATTCATCAAATATGAATCTACAGCTTAGTCTTGGAATGGCAAAAGATGATGAATAAGCTCCAGTCGAAAATAATTGCCCTTACAAGTTTTTCCATGAAACTGTCCCTCTTCCAACACGAAGTTATGTAGCAGGGGAAAATTACCCAACTGACTGCAGCTTATTTTAGTTTCTAATTTTTTTCTAAGGCGTTTCAATAGTATGATATAGCTGAAATTGCTTAAAAAAGATTAAATCTTTCATGACAGTTTACCAAATCCAAGTTTATGGAGAGGAAGAAGAACATCGCTCCTACCAATTCTGCTTCACCAAAAAACTTTTGCTTAGTAAATATGGCTTTAAAAAAATAAATAAAGCCCCAAACTCTTCCACATGCAGCAAGAAAGGAAAAATGAACATGAACATGCCGATAAACTGCCTTTTGCTGGTTCCTGTCCATCCGCTGCCTGCTGTGTGTCTCTGCTTGCGGAGACGATGCCCTGCCCAGGGGCTTTGCTCCAGGAACCAGGCTGCCGTTGGCATTTCCCTGCTCTTTCGGGACTGCCTTGTTTCAGGCTCAGAGGCTGGAGAAAACCCTGGTATGGCTCTCACAAAAATGCTTAGAGTAAATATATCTAATCTCTCATTTTATTTTTTGGCAGCTGCCTGGCTGTATAGGTGGTGAGAGCTCCCTTGCTGGGGATAACGGGAGAAATGGGACTCTAAAGGAGAGGAAGTCTGATCAAAAGCTGACGTGACAAGGGGGATACAGGTAGCGATGATGGGGAAGAGCACGGAGGGTGAGATGTCACGAACCCAAGCATGGCACCATCAAGCCCAAGGCTGGCCAGGGTGGGAGGTTCCAGCACTGATAGCAGCATGAAAGCTCTTCCATGCATCATTGCAGTAAGGGTTTAACTGAGTGCACCCAGCATGAACCTGGAGAGTGAGAACACCAGCACGCCAGTGGCACCACCCGGATTTCCCCCCCCCCCCCCGTGCTCTCCCTTCCTTCCTTTACCACCTCCAGCACTTACGACATCTCTCTGGGGCCAGAAACCCTAGCAGATAAAAATCTTCCTTCTCATCTTCCCTTCCTCAGCTGCAACCCCCATCTCAGTCCTTCACCTCCAGCATCATCTCTCCCTTTATTTCTCTCTAGCTTCCCTGGGAACACCGAGATGCAGCCCCTGGGGAAGCAGCCCCTCCATCCAGCCGGTGCAGAGTCATTACACGGCTCCGAGAACATCTTATAAATGAATTATAGGCTGGTTTTCCCCTTGCCAGCCAAAAGGCCTTTGGAAGAGCAATTTTCTAATTACATTAGAAGACATTGGGAGGGAAAAAGAAAAAGGCAGCGTGTAGTCTGCATACGAAAAGCGGCAGGGTCGAGGCTGGTTCAGCATCTCCCAGACCCTCGGAGCGCCTCGGAGCCGGTGCGGGCTGCTGCCTGCTCCCTTTGCAGCCACATCAGCCCTGTCGCAGGCCAGACATCAATTACTCTTTTATGAACGACCTTGTTTCCATCCTTGCTGCAAGGAACAATTTATCTTGGAGACACTTGGCAGAATCCGCAGAAACAGCGTCTCCGTCTGTGGGTGGATCTTTTCATTCACCTTCCTGATGCTTTGGTTGCAGGGGTCTGCTTCGGACAAGTGGGGGGTCCCTTGGCTCAGACCAGGTTCAAGAGCTCTGACAAACCCCTGCACACCCAGAGGAGTCATTGATCTGTTTCCTGCTCAGCTCCAGCTGCTTTTTGGGGCTGCTGTGGCCATTGCAAGGGCCAGCTCCCTGCCAGCCTTCCCAGCCCAGGGGTGGGGATGGGGGGAGCTGATTGCTGATTGCATCCATCAGGCTGCATCCCTCCCTCCCTGACCCAGTTCGTCTAACAGCACATGATGGTTTTGCCTTTCCACATCGCAAACACAAGCCAGGGTTCTCAGTCCAAAGGAAGAATACACCCTGGGCTCCAGCTGAGGACATCGGCTCTGCCTGTGCCTGCTCCCCGGGGAGCACAGATGCCTCGCACAGGAGGGAGAGCACAGGAGACAGATTCCTTGCGAGAGCAAGATGCTGAAGCAGGCTGCTGTGTTATTAAGAACACTCCACACACTTGCCTGCAACGATACACCTGGGAACAATAAAGCAAACAGCCTGTGCTGTGTGCTGGCCCTACCAGCACATCACTCTTGGTGAAAAACCCGGTTATATCGGGCACTCACTGAGGCTTTTTTAACACAGAAATTGTTCGGAAGCGGTGCTTGGAACAGCTGCTCCATCCTGAACACAAATTTTGCCCTAGACTAGTATTTTTTAGGCTGGAAAGTTCACGTGTAAGAATTTTATCTGGGATATCTGGCTGGCATGTTGCTGTTTTTTTTTCCTCCCCTCTCTCCATCCAACTCAATACAAAGTACACGGTGCCTTAAACCCCACCAGGGTCTTTGTACAAGCAGCACGGGCAAAACTGCAGTTTTCCTTCCTCGTTCCCTTCAGCAGTGACATGGCCTTCGGGGACCGTGAGAGCAGCAGGATGTTTACATCCAGGACGGAATGCGTGATGGACCACAGCTCACCAAAATGCAGGGTTTGCCAGAACTGGAGGACAGCCAGTAAACCTGTAATTACTCTCCCCATTTAAGAGGAGCTTTGGGGATAATAGTCCAGGATTTTAGAACCTTTTTTTTTTTTTTTTTTATCCTTAAGTTCTCAGTCTCTCGTAACCATCTTCCTCCCAAGCCTCGGTGGATGCACAGTGGTGTCTGTCTGGGCTGGTGATGCCGCTGATGCACCTCCAAAACACGCTCCTCAGATACGTGTGCTTCAACCAGTTTGACCAGTTCTGGTTTCTAACCACTACATACCCATTATCACTGTTAGGGCAGCACCAGTAAGGCCCACAAAGACCTCTCATCTATATGCACACAAACCTCCAGATAGCCAGACAAGGTGAGCACTTATAATTTAAATAGAGAAGAAGAAAAAGGCAGTAGGGAAACTGAGGCAGAAGGAGATGGGATCCACCCAACAGGCCAGGGCAATGTTCCTCTAATCCCATCTGTGCCCCTGCTAGCATTTCCCCATGGTAACCGGTTTACCCAGCGGCATTGTGGTGGATTAACCACATCGATGCAGACATCCCTGGAGCGTGGATGGGTTTCCTACACAGCCACAGATGTCAGGCACCAATACTCTGGTGTCTTCTCTCTTTGATTAGTGAGTGAATTAAACGGTCTTCTAAACAAGACATACGCTTTGCAGGGGAGGAGAAGTCCTTTAAAATCAATAGTGGGAGAAGGTGAAAAATCCTCTCTATTAACAAGCAGGAAAAAAAAAAAAACCTACAAGCAAGAGCACTGAACACTTCTGCCAGCTACAGACCAGCGGGGGTCAGCAGGGCAGGATGTGACCCCAAGTTTCAGACCCCCTAGAGCTGAACCCCACTGCTACCTGCGATTACATCTCACCGCAGCATCAGGGGCTGGCTGTCCCTGCCTGCTTCTCTTACTGGCAGACCAGAGACTAAATATGAGCCTGGGGAGGGGGTAGGAACTGGTGGGGGTAATTTATAGGAACAAGCGCAGGAATTTATAGGAATTTAAGATGCCGATGAGCTGCTTGAACAAGGAGGAGCACAGAATAAGGCTGCTGCTGAGAGCTCTGGGCTATTTCCCAGGGCCCCCCCGGTAATTTCAGCAGGGTTGGGAGGACACGTCGCCACCCCCGCAGTGGTGACAGTGGCTATTCCCTTG
>NW_010102957.1:0-29479 GCF_000699245.1 Pterocles gutturalis
CAGCGGGCTCCGGGGGGCTGTGAGGGGACGGCCCGCAAAGGGGGCATGGCCCCCAGGGGAAGAGGCCGGCAGTTGTCTGCTCTGGGTTTCCCCTCAGCTCCAGGCTATGCAGTGCTTGTTTCCCAGAAGTACTGGAGTCCCTTACCCTCAGGACAGTAGATTTTGGGGCCCCTGGTTCCCCTGTTCTTTGGAAAACACGAGCTCTGAGTCAGCCAAGGGGAGAAACCCAGCGCTGCTCAGAGATGTCTCATGTGTTTCCTTCCTAAAAACGCACCGCTGGCTCCCCGCAGAGTCCTCGCATGGGGGCTCGGAAAGCAGCAGGTGGTCTCTCTGGTGGAGGTGGGGTCCTGAACCCCTCTCACTTTGCCTACAGCTGGTATGAATCTAACGCTTTCTTTGTCAGTGATACTCAAACTTCCACCACTGCATTTTGAAGCCCAGGTTTTGAAGATAAGTAAGATTGAATCCTGCATCCTCTAGTTTGCAATGGACAGTAAAGTTTATTTGTTTAAAAGAATGTCTACAGGTGAGTAATTATAGAAGGAGCTCTCCTTATATATCTGGCCATCTGAGCTGCAGTAGTACGAATTCCTGTGAGTGTGTACTAACAGCTGAAGTGTGGAAAGAATGGAGAAGAATGATGATGATGCATTTTCTCCTCATCTTGCAAAACAATGATTTCACGGAAGACAGAATTTGGGCAGAGTGCTGCCTCTTGGCCTCACATCCCTCAGCCAGTTGAGAGCCAGCTCAGGCACTTTGAGGCAAGAGTGGTTTCTGTAACAGGTACAGAGTTTTTGGGAGAGCTCTTCTAAAACTTGCTCTTACGTGGCTGGTATCTCACATGTTGTCATGTTGTGTAGTTACTAGAAGGTGCTTGTAAGTAGGGCTATTAGGAAAATATAAAACCTATGTAGAACTGTGGCTGCTGAACTCAAGTTTGGATACAAAAGGCACTCAGAAATTATTGTTCAGTATTTACGTGTTGCAAATTAACCATAGAATCAGAATGGTTTGTGCTGAAAGGGACCTTAAAGATCATCTAGTTCCAACCCCCCTGCCACGGGCAGGGACACCTCCCACTAGCCCAGGTTGCTCAAAGCCTCATCCAGCCTGGCCTTGAACCCCTCCAGGGATGGGGCATCCACAGCTTCTCTGGGCAACCTGTAACCTTTAGGTAACTCCTCTGTTGGAGGGCAGGGGGAAGACCAGCAGCATATTTGCTGACTCTCCTCTCTTCATCGCTGACTCCCTTTGAGGATGCTGGCTGCAGTATGTAAACTTTGTGATCTGTGTAAGTAGATGGAGGCAACCCTTAAACCATAGTCAAATGGCAGACTCGCTGTCAATGGCAGCATGTTACAAAGCTCTGAGGTAGGAAACAGGACAGAGATCTGCCCTTGCATGCTCCTCCTGGGGCCCTGAAAAAAGTAGATAGGGCTTTACAAGGCAGGGCATGGCATTTGGGGTTTAGTAGGGCTAGATGTTTTTTTAAACACAGTTCACTTCTTGCTTATTAGGGATTTAAGACAACATTGTTTAATAAGTCTTGATGCTTAGATCTTAAAAAATTAAATTCATTATTCCAGCAATGCAATGGAGAAGTTACCATTAGGAAACAGCCTTTCATCAGTGGGCAGAGCTAAACTATATATATGCTAGTTCTAATTTGTTCTGTAAATAAATGATTAAACCTAGGCTATAGTGTTTGACCTGAGCCTGTTATGATAGCAAGAGTCTTGGTCATTTGGTGATACCAAGACAGTGCTTCAAATTATTAGTTTGCTTTGCTCATGAAAAGTGTTCTTTTTCACAGCTGGCTTTCAGTTAGTGTTACATGCCTCAAATATTTACATTTTGCAAAATATAATAGTTAATTAGCACTTGAAGTTTAAAGATACCTGATCTGTGTTTCAGATTACTGCTGTCCCTGTTCCCCTGACCATCAACATTTGTCTCCCTACCCTGAAACTTTTAATCACATCAGTTACTTTAAAAAATGAGGAAACATCCCAACAGTTTACCATGTAGATACCTGACGAGTGTCTTTGGAGAATGGAGTTAATGTGTCTGAACCTAAGGCATCATTACTGTGCTCCTTGGGTTAATTTCAGTTTTAACAACAGAAATCAAATCCCATATGCTTGTTTTATAGTACGTTGGTATTATTTTTCTGTCTTTTACTATTCTTCTCTTATTAATTGGCCATGGTACTTAACTTGAGGAACAGAGGGAATACATTTTGTTGTAAGAGGCACCAGAGAAAGGTGGTGTGCAAATATGCTGGCAGAGTGCTGCAGCGGGCTGCAGAGCTATTCTGTGTGAACACCTGCCACAACAGGTTCAATCCCACAAAAATCTGATAATCCCTCTTTATCCTGATAATCTTAACAGCAGCATCTTACCATGTTGTAAATTTGAGGGATGAAGTACATTAGTCTGCTCTGTTGCTGGAATTCAGAACCTCATCATTTTGTATTCAGAAGCACATGTGAAGTCTGAAGCCCAAAGAGCATCTGTTTTTTACACAAACATCATTCAAGGTTGGCAGCTGAGAGACAGTGACCTTGGCTATGATACAGAGATCTCCAAATGGAGCAGAACTCTCTGCTTTCCTGTCAGACTTCTCTACAATCTGTGCTGTTTATCAGACCCCGCAATAACACTTCTTTAGAGCTCGATTTTGGTGAATTTATTTAACCTCGTACATGACAGGAGTTGCGCAGAGCTGAGTAGGAATGCAATGACATTAACTTGACCTTCATCCTGGAGAGCTGCCGAAGGAACATGTCCTTGTCAGTGCACAGAGATGGCTGCGAGCTCTTGGACCAACGGAGTGGGGGGAAAAAGTCAGGGGAAAGGGTGTCTTCTCAACTGCTCTGCCAGTTCCCTCCCTTTGGAAATATTGACAGAACTTACATGTTGAAGGTGAAGTAAATATTAATAAAGCTGCCATTAATTAAAATTTCTTACACTTCAGTGGATGAATTAAATGGTATTTAAAGATGTTAATTGTGGTAATGTATTACCATTATCCTACAGGGCTCAGGAGAAACTGGCCTGAACTGCCATGCAAGTGCTATTTGCCACACTCCAGGAGGAGGACTTCAGAATGGGACAAGGGACAGTACCTTAGCAGTCAACAGGGGATCAGGGAGCCGGTCCTGAGAGAGAAAAAAGGCTTACATAGACCATATGGAGAGAGATGGCAGGTATGAGGGGCAGGGGGAATGCAAGGACTGCCTGTGAATATGCAAAGGCCAGAGTAGGATGTAATAAAGAAAGAAAATTGTTTAATCTGAGGGGACAGCATTGGTGTGAGAACAAACTGGGTACGTCCCAGCTGTAACTGTGTTTTGGAGCAGTCTTTGGAACTGGTACCTGGGACACTGGGTACCAGATGGATTCTGCAGAGGAAGCTCGATCTGCATGAAAGGCCCATCTGATGTAGTGGCAGGGGAAGAGAAGGGAACACTCTCAGCTACCCCGAGAGCTTCTGATTTTCTTCTAAAGCCCATTCCATTCTGATGATTTGTCCACTACTTTGCTAAATAAGTTGCAAGAGGGGAAAAAAGGTTAAATTCCAGCAGTTTGTGAGGTAGATGAGAAGCCATAGAAAGTGCTTCCCATATAGAAATTGAAATGGGGAAAAAAAATCCCCTGCCACAGGGTCGAGTTGATTTCTCCAGCAGTCAATGAAGAGTTGCTGCTGAAGATGGTCTATTTCCACATCACCAGTTTACCATATAGGCTCAGGTGTAAGTTACCTTTGATCCTTCCCTCCCATCCCTCTTCTCTCAAGCACATTTTGCTCAATATTCCTGGAAACAGAACTTGATTCACAGGTTTGTAGCCTTCATCTGGCCTCACATATGTCAGCAGTTAGCTCCTTTCATGGAATTTTAATGAATTTTGTGCTTTTAAGAGAGCATTTAGATACTTCAGCAGAAAAGCAAGAGTCAAAGCCCCTCTGCAGTCAGCCTGTCAGAAAGAAAGCATATAACTGTACCATTAGCAAAATTTAATCTCTTTTGCCCACTTTTGAGGTCAGAGCTGCATATATTCCCAATTTTTTCCCACCCAGTCAGTGTCACACGAGGGCGAGCCAGAAAAACAATTCCCCTTCCACACACACAAGCCACTGTCTAAATTGAGATCTGAATTTTCCAAGGGAGTGGATGTGATCCTGACATCTGGATTTAATCCAGACTCAAATTCCAGGCTTAGATCTGAGAACTTCCACCACTGGTCCTGAGACCGGCAGTTGTTGGAGAGAATATAGTTTACCTTTTAAGGCAAAATTTGAGGGTTGTGATAGTAGCTGCATAGTGAAAATTCTTCCCATGCTGAATTTCTTTAGCAGATTTCCCTCATTTGGATCCAGTGTCTTCTTTACATGACAGAACAGGAAATCTCATTTCTTTATAGGACCCGCTAATCAACAGAGAATTCGACCAAGCTGGAAGAGATGCTGAGTGCTGAGGCATGTGTGACCTGTTGCAAGTGACTGAGCAGTGCCTCTGTTTCATCACAAGCCAGGCAAGGTTCTTACCCCATCTCATACAAACAAGTGCCGCGTAGTTTTCTCCCCAACGTAACATATCTTTTAAAAGTTGTGAACTGCCGGTGGGTCTTAACAAGGGTGTTGGGTCAGGACACTTTTGCCCATCTGCCAGGCCCCAGGTGCTGCCCATCGATGCAGAGGAGTTTGGTCTCTTGGCAAGGTCCCATCACAGGGGCATGACTCACACTCAGTAGAGAGCAGAAGCTCTTGCCTCCCTCACACATGGTACCCTGCCCTTCTGCTGAAGGGCACCACTCCCACACTGGGGCTGCTGTGGTCTGCATCCCGTCTGATTAACACATCCAGCAGAGGTTTATCTTAATTCCAAAATATCTCCCTGACATCCCTTCAGTTGCTTCAGATGTGGAAAATCACACAGTAGTCTTTTTTTTCTTCATATTACATCCTTGAATTTGTCTTGCTTTGTGCAGCACACAGCATGAAACATGAATCTTTCCAGCTACTGTGAGCTTTGCCACACTTGCAGTGATTTGCATTCACACCCTTGTTTGCTCCTCTCTCACACGATTTTCCTCCTTCTCTTAGAAAGAACCAGTAGATTTCAACCAGTATATTTTAGTTAGGATTATTGCTGGGCTTCAGCCTGTCATTTGTCTTGCATATCTCAGCCCTGGTTTCTTCTGCTCTCTGCAGACTAACCTTAGAAAAAGTGAATCTGAGCGCTTCCTGTATGAAGGTCTGAGAGGGGGGGAAAGGACTTAGCTCTGAAGTCAGAGCTCTCTATAGCTCTCTGTAACTGGAGATAACCTGCTCCTCTGTAGATAGGAAGGACAGCTGACAGAGCAGAAAAAGAAGTGAGTGTCTCTTTGTCTGAATTTAAATGCTCCAGGCCCAGAGAGACACTCGAGTCATGTTTATATAGTAACGCATCTTTGCTACACCAGGTAGCTCTAGTGACCTACTGCTGCTCATATCTGCATTAGTGTGGGTGTGGGAAGGAATGTGGAAGTCAGTGCAGAGGCAGGATTGTAAAAGTCCTTAAAAACAAGAAATCAACCCACAGCTCTGAAAATGCTGTGCTGGAGCTTATGGGATGTCTCTTTTAAAGCAATGTCAATGTTAGGACTTTTCTGTCAAGCAGAAGATTGCTAGAAATCAAGGACATACCTTGTTCTCTCCCTCTCACCCTGTAAAAATGTACTGATCTAGGCTGGGATAGAGTTAATTTTCTTCATAGCAGCTTGTATGGGGCTATGTTTTGGGTTTGTGATGAAAATAGTTCTGATAACACAGGGGTGTTTTAGTCATTGCTGAACAGTGCTCACAGAGTCAAGGGCTTTACGGTGTCTCACGCTTCCCCACCAGCAAGTAGGCTGGGGCTGCATGAAAAGTTGTAAGGTGACACAGTGGGGACAGCTGACCCCAGCTGACCAAAGGGATATCCCAGACCATATGACATCAAACTCTGCAATAAAACTGGGGGGGTGGAGGTTGGCCAGGGCTGCTGTTGCTCGGGGAGTGGCTGGGCATTGGTCAATTGGTGGTGAGCAATTGTTTTCTTTTGCATCACTTGTTTTTCTTGGGTTTGGTAGGTGGGTTTTGTTTTTTGTTTTTTGGTTTTTTTTCCTCTCTTTATTGTTTTTTCCCCCTCTTTTTTAATTATTAAACTGTCTTTATCTCAACCCACAAGTTTTCAGACTTTTACCCTTTTGATTCTCTCCCCCATCCCACTTGGCGGGGGGAGGAGTGAATGAGCAGCTGTGCTGGGATTAGCTGCCTAGTGGGGTTAAACCACAACAAAAAAAATAATCTTTCTGACTTGTATACCTGTCCCATGGGGCCCCACAGACACCTTACAAGGCAGCAGTGTATTTGAGTGCCCTCACTCCTCCCCAGTCACCCCAGACTCCGTTTAACATGGTAAGTTAAATCCTTTGTATAAATTGATACAGTTTTGTCAAAATGAAGATTCCCTGGCCAGCTGGTTTTTAATCAGTGTTATTTCCTGCAGATGTACTCGCTACCTTCCTTTTCCCAGGGGGAGTAATACAAATAAGATTGCCTTTTCAGCCTGGAAATAGGGTTAAAGCCAACCTGTGAAGTCCTAGTAGTCTCTGACCTTTTTCGTGTGGGGAAAATGATGGGATTTCAAAAGCCTGTCATCTTAAAATGTTGTAGGTACAGTACACCTACAAGCAAGGCTAGTTGTTGTGTTTTGTTTCAGCAAAGGCTTATTCTTCTCTAATGCATCTGGTATTTTAATTTCTTCTGCAAGAATTGATATTTCAGTGAAGTAAGGAGGAGAAGCATTTTGGAATGAAATACCTTCTGATGACATGAGAAGGTGGAGGAAGATCCCCCCTCCTGACTAGACCCGAGCTGGGAATTCCTGTGTGGGAGTTATCCCATGAACGAGTACCCAGTGAGGCAACAGGACTTTTGTGTTATCTGGGTGGCTTTTCTTCTTATCCAGCTATTCCATAGCATTAGATGTAGCTGGTCTTGAGCCAGTGTTAAGAACTGCCTTGGAGAAAGGAAGCAATAAACTGAGGGAAGTGTAAAGCAGTTTTGATCTTTTATTGTTTCCATCAATGGTCAGGGAAACTTTACAGTTCAAGAATTAGTTGTTATAGTCATATTAATTGCTATAGTTGTGTAGTCACTTAGAATTAGCTCCTTGAAATAAACACTCTGAAGGGGTGAGAGGGAAGTGGCCAAGCAGTAGACCAGAAGGATGCCTCACATCTAAGTGGGGATGTTCTAGACATGAAAATACCATGAAAGTGTGTGGCAACAGGGGATATGAAACATCACAGGGCCAAACCCACTCCTGTAAATGGGAGGAGAGTCTATGCAACACCATAGCCTGTGTGCCAAAGCAGAAAGCTGGAAGGATGAGCTACAGCCTTCTCGGTGTCCAACTCCTTCCTCTGCAAATCCTTCCATCTCCCAGTGTAAATGTTGGTGCTTTCTGCCCGTCAGGTTTGCTGTGCTATTTTGCAATAACTCTTGTTGCTTAACCTTTGAGGTAAGACGTATTCTTTCTTGTGCTCTAAAGATTATAGATAAAGTTAGAGGGTGGTGATAAGGTATTGAAATGAGAAGAGTGTCAGCAATAGGGAAGAAGGGGCCAGTGCTGAAATATTAAGGGAGGAAATTAGCACATCATATCTCAAAATCTGAACTTGGGAGCTGCAGACTAGAGAAACTCTGTGACATATTCAGGTTATTTGAGTATATGAGGCTTGTTTGCCTTTGTACTAAACTCTTCAAAAAGCTGCCAAGTTCTCTGTTTGCACTGTCTTACAAACAGCCCAAGTCACGCAAAGCTCTGGCCTTCATTCTCAAAGCTGCTGGGGCACTCTGCCTGCCCAGCACAAGGCGGTACCAGGAGGAGTGCAAGTGAGGATCAGCCAGGACAGCCGGGATGGGGGTTTCGTGGAGTACTGTGACCCAGCTGGCAGCCTTTTCTGGATGTAGTTTATTTGACCTGATGGTTTTGCAGCTGCTTTGAACACCATTCCAGCTGAGATCTATGGGGCCGGAGGACTTAAAGGAGTGACTTTTAAAGGTTTCTGACTTGGTGTGCTGAGCAAGCCCAGTCTTGTCAGGTGTTGGCTTGGCGTGATGGTAATGGTTGGAAAATGTGTTGTTCTTGTATCTCCAGGAGAGATGGTAAAAAACCTGGAGTCTCTAATGTCTTCTTTTCAGGAATCCCTCCACTTAATCAAGCAAGATGCACGTGCTTTCTCTTGGAAATGCACATTGTCCCAGCCCTGGTCAAAGCAGAGGAAAGCCGATTCTAGGAAATGTCTTAGAAAGAGATGGAAGTGCAAATATTGCATAACAAAAAAGTTGAAAGGGATCATCTGAGAAAGTAAAGACTGAAATGGCAAAAATACAAACCCAAGTTTAGGTCATTCTCTTTACTTCTGACCCTGGCTTCTCATGTTGAATTGATTGTAAGAGCAAACCAAGGGAGAGTAGAGGGTTATTGCGGGCTTAGCATTAGTGATGGATCATGTGATTGACCTGTGTGCTGTGGTTTTACACAGAGCTAATCTTATGGAGCTTTTATATACATTAGAAAATCTAATCTCTTCAGACTTGCAAGTTGCAGCACTTTGCCCAAAAATTCCTGCAGCCATCCTGCAAGCTACTATGGGAACTAGAGTGTAGTTGTGATGGTTTGGGTTTTTTTTTTAAGTACTTGATTTTTAAAGACCCCTAGTCTTGACAAGTCTCTGCTTCAAAGTTAATCTTGAAAAAGCAATTCAGAGTTCATGTTCTCAAAAAGTTGCATCTTGTTTCCAGTGTGAAATTTGATAATGTGTTAATTTAAAAAAATTTCAGTGTTAGGACAGAAGACCTCTCCTGAGACACTCCCCTCTAAGCACTGATAAGGGATGATTGATCACATAGGGAGAAAGTACCAAGCCATGTGAGAATGTGGTGTGGAGGGGTGGAGGCTCTATATGGAGAGGTAGTTTGAGGTGAAGGGTAACTGATTCTCTCCAGCCATCAGTAGCACCAGCAAACTTTCAGATTAACTCCACTGCACAAGACTATTGCTGGGATGCTCAGGTTTAAGCAGTGGCTGAACTGTTTCCCCAAAAGCCCTGATGACAGTTATATATTTCTGTTGTTTGGCACTTTGCATATACAACACAGCTGGCATGTATTATTTCAGTGTTTAACAAATAGAGAGGTGGCTGGGTTGCCTTGCCGTGTTTATCCCTAGCCTATTCACTACTTAAAGGTTGATTCTTCTGCCCCTGATGGAGTGTGCTGAGCAATCTCTGTGTCTGGGTGGGTGTGAGGTATGGCTTTTTTGCCACACTGCATTTTGTAAGGCAATGATGTCTTGGAAGAATCAGTTTTAGGGAGACATGTCCTGCTGAGCAACACACACTTACTAGGCCAGGCGCTAAGATACGAAGCAGACATTGGTCCTGTCCAACCTGCATCAGGAGTGAGACCCTGGAGTGGAGGGTGGGGTACCTGGAGGGGGGCAGCCACCATTTCAGCCACAAAACAGGGGCCAACAACTCTAATATGTGAAGGTGTGCAAACCCTCTGGATCCCTGGGCTATCTAGTACTGAAATCTAGAAGGGTCTTTGGGGCTTGCGTAGCACCTGGTCTTGCACTTTGGCTGGAGGAGGGAAAAAAGCATAACAAACAAGCATGCTGCTCTTCTGTGGGTGAGTGAAGGGGGCAAGTTCTGTCTTCCCTGGTGAGCCTTTGGGACCACGGATTGCTCCACGCTGCCTATGCTCTCTGTACACTTTCTGTGTCTCAGAAAGGTGATAACCTTTCCTGTGTTTGTATCAGCTTGGTTCCCAAAACTGTGTGTCTCCTCCACAGCAAAAACCTTGTCAAGATATATTTACTATGAAGGAGGATGAGATTTTGAGCAAGTAATTGAGATTTAAAGCTCCAATTACAAGAGCAAATAAACTACAGCTGCTTGTGTTTTAATTGATGGAAGTGATTTCAGTACATCCTTCCCAAAGTCCCTGCACCATCTCTTGGGCTTGATAGCCAGTGACCTAGTTTTCACGGACTGACCTCACCGCAGTGCAGTCCCTCGCCCAGCTGCACATGGATGAGGGAGAACAGTGCACGTGTACGGTGATGGTGTGTATGCCTGGAGTTCGATTGCTCTCCTATTCAAAGTTTCCTTAGGTAGAAATACTGTTTTATGTTTACTTGACAGCTTTTCTCCTTGCTCCTTGTCCTGGTTTAATTGTATGGAGTCGTGTCGGTTCCCTGGCATGCTGTCAGTTGTGCATGTTGCTGAATACAATGACGTTGAGGGTTGCAGTGAGCACAAGTGACACCTTAATGAGGGTCCCTGGAAACATGGCTTTAGCACTAAGCTGCCCCCATCTACTAACAATTGTCAGTTTAGGGCTTATTAGTCACACATCCCTCCTTTGAAATAACTATTTTTAACGCTCCTGCTCTGTGCCGAGTGCTCAGAAGCATTGCTAGGTTTTGCTGTCTTTGCTGATGGTGGCTGCTTTTTAATGGCTCAGGTAGCAGAAGCAGGGCTTGAAAACTCAATCAACATTATCTCAGCTTATCTCCCTGTCACCAGTGGATTTAAGCAGATCAAGACATTCATAGGGATCATGTGTCGATGCAAAACACAGCTAGCTGTAGAGGCCACAGCAGATCACATGCACCTAGACTGTTCTCCCAGGTGTCAGCCATCCAATGCCCTTGCCCTCAGCTGGTCTCTGCCACCCTGCTGCCAGATGGGCTCTCCAGTGTCATTGTCAGGGACAGATCTTTCTGCTAAGTGAACGACCTGGCCCTGCCAGCACACGACCTCTCCTGACTTCAGCTGCAGTGTCAGGCCCTTTTCTCCACTGGCCTTGATGCCCCTTTGCAGCACCCATGTCTCAGGGCTGTGCCAACCCAGCATGTTAATTTAACCTTCTGCAAGCTAAGGCAGCACATGCAGAGGAGCTGGTATGTCACAGTGAAAGAAGTGACTTGGGATAGTACACCCCAGCACAGAGAGGTGTCAGGGAGTAGAGCAGGTTTGCAGGTGAAGCACAGTGCAGGGAACTGCTGGAGCAGCCCCATGTCTTCCTGCCCCTGAGGTGTTTTCAATCCTGTCTCTCTCCTGTTTCATGGTTTATGTCTACGTGGTTTGGGCAGTGGCTCATGAACAGGCTCCAGGCTGCTGTCACTTCTTCAGAGGAGATGGGATGAGCCTGGTGCATCTGCTGGCTAAGAGCCTGGCAGAGTGCTGGCTGTGCAAAGCAGCCGCTGCTGCCAAATGGGATTTTGTCCTCAAAGCTCTGGGGGTTAGGTTGGGGTATGGCGTTGCCCCTGGCCTGCTTGTGAGCTTAATGAGCTACCTTATCAGTCATGTTGCCTATGGCAGATGGGGTCTCTTCAGGATTAATTAGGGATCATAATTGTGACCCAGTTACCAGGCTTGCACTATTGTTACTGTAGCTCCCTGAGCCATCAGGCTGTTTGAGAGAGCTTCTTACCCTTGTCTGCTCTGGTTACTCGCTCAGTATATCCTACAGGGACTGACTCTGAGCCCCAGGTGGGATCACGTTACATTAATTTCTCTAATAGATCATTGCCTAACCCTTGGGTAGGCAGCTAGCTGCTTCCTGCTTGCAGTGCACCCGTCAGCGTGTGGATTAGATGTGCTGGCCTACATCTTTCACAGTGCTGCCTCCTGTTTGGGAGTTGGGGCTGAAGATGGGGAGAGATCAGGTGCAAGATTAGAGAGGATGATGCAGGAGACACCACCTTGAGACAGCCCAGTTCTGTGCTGCCATGCCTTAAACTATACTGATGCTGAAGGGATATCCCAGGGTCTCTCTTCTCTTGGAACTCGAATCCTTCTCATTTCCAGTTTGTACCTTATTGTAGCAAGCTTTTAGGAATGCTCCGTGTAAAGGAGCAGAAGCAACTAGAGCTTGAGAAGTAAATTAAGTTCAAGGTCTTCTAACCCTGCTTCTTGCCTGACAAATTTTCAGGTAGGGCACTGTTCCAGCTGGTAACAACTTGGTCTCATATTCGTGTGGTCTGCAGACCTGCTACAACCAGATCCTTCCTTTGGCTGAGGTGAGGTTGCACTATGGGGATCATGGTGGGGACTTGTTCCCTTCACATTCTCCTGCTCTCTCCTTCCCTCCCTTTGCTGCTTGTTTGATGAGAGCTCGTCTTGCCCTGTGGATTGAATCTCACGCAGTCAGGCCGTTGCAGCCTTGTGCACAGGGGCTGCACGTGGCATGTTTACTGTTCACATGGGGACGGTTTATGTTCCCAAAACTCCCCTTGGTCCCCCATGGAGCTGGTCCCTAACTAGCCTGATGTTTTCTGCTGGGGTCTGATAGTCTCCCCAGTGGGATCCCAGCAGCTCCTGCTGATTTCAGACTAAGAGCCTGAAGCAGGCTGTTGAGCGGGACCCCTGGGAAACAGTGCTTCACTTTGTTCTCGGAAGCAAGCAGTGGGGGAACTGCTTGCCTTTTCTCTTCTGCCTCAGAAAAAATATCTCATGTTCCAGTGACCTGCTTATTATATAGGTCATCGTCAGCTGGAAGGAAAAAACAATTTCAAAAGTAGGAGAAATCTAGTAGGGCTCTTCCACTGAGCAGCTCCTTCTGGAAAAGCAGGGAAAGTTCCCTGCGGGGAGGGGGCAGGCAGTGTGGCCTGTTCCTCTTCCATCCACCTGAGCAGAGCAGTCAGAGACAGAAACTCTGCAGCTGGAGAGGTATGTGATACCCTGAAGGCAAGCAGATCCAGTGTGCCCTGTGCTGGGGGAACAGTGCATTAAGGTATACAATAGGAACTTGAGTGGTCAGGGGTTCTTTGCCCTTTAATGGCTTTCTTGGGCTTGGTTTTGGTAATTAGGAGGTTGCTTCTGCAGGTCTTACCTTGGTCATGTGTCTGCACAGCAGAGACCTGTGCCATGTATGCTGGAGGAGCAGTCCCTGCTGGGAGACAAGACTGTCCCACCAGGGGTAAAAAGGGAACACAGAACAAGCAAACGCCTCTGGATGCCAGAAGTAAAACTGAGACCTGAACCAAAATTCATCTCAGTGTTGTGCCAATGCCATTACCCTGGGGCTGCTCCACTTTGCTCGTAGCAGAGCTGACACCTTGTGATCCCCACTGAGAAAAGAGAAAGCCCTTAGCATAAACTCCTGACTGTAATCTAAGCAAGGGACAAATTGTTCTGTGAACAAGAGGTTTGGTGAAGTCCAACTTACTCATCCTTGCCTCTGATGCAATAATTCTTGATATCCTTCACTATCTGCATTTCTCTCCCAAATCACCTAAATATCAGCTGGGCTGGAGACACCCTGTGCCCTGTCTGCTTCCTGCTTGGGGAAGTGTGTGTGTGTTTGCTGGCCAGCCAGCAGGCAGGTAGACAGCTGCAGCCTTTCCTTTGCCAGAGCATGAATGTGGCTCCCCCTTCTACCTGATCACTGAGGGATTTCTCTTTCCTTTCAAAATGTGTAGAAATGCTATGTTTTTGAGACAGCTGGGTTTGACAGAAGCTGAAATCACTCTCAGGCTTCACTAGTAACCAAGGTGAGGCAACACAATCTCATAATTGGTACCTTAGAAAATGAGATTTCTGTATACTGCATTTTTCATGATGAACAGGTGTGT
Organism: Pterocles gutturalis; assembly: GCF_000699245.1. NCBI lineage: Eukaryota > Metazoa > Chordata > Aves > Pterocliformes > Pteroclidae > Pterocles > Pterocles gutturalis. The sequence continues at coordinate 13,680 of NW_010102957.1, forward strand.
GGGGAGGTGGGTTGTGCAGCATGCAAAGGGCTCTGCCCCACTCTGCCTTGCTGTTTGCTGGGTCCCCTCTCCAGGTCCCTACCACAGCTATGTCACTGTTCCCTGTAGCAGGGCTGGCTGAGCAACCTCTTGCTGGGCACTTGTGCTGTCGCTGGTATTCACCCTGCTGAGGCTGAGTGTTTGAAGCCTCTCCAGTTGCAGGAGGCTTCTGGCACAGACTTGCTTGAAGGTGCGACTGACCTTTTTCCAGAATACAGGTTCTTGCAGAGCTGCTTGCTCAGTTTCAGATGTGCTTGTTTCCTGCAGCCTTTGCAGGTATACCAGCATCTGCTGTGCTGTCCAGATAAAGCACATATATCTGTGTGTGACTGGACCATTCTCCCTCTTCAGCATCTTGATCTTGGAGGTTTCTGTTTAATATATGAAGATCTCTGCAGATCCCAGTTCTCCTGCTGTCTAACCCATGGGGGCAGTCCTCCCTGTCTCATCACACCACGGTAGTCTAGAGAGAAGTCAGTGTAGGAAGCAATAGAGCAATGAAATTTTAAACAGAATGACATTTTTTTTTACCTACAGTAAGAACACATTTCCCGTGCTTTGTGCACCCACACGGAGCAGAGCGTTAAGAAAGCAGGCATGTATCTTAGCTGGAAGCGCTGCCGTGCTATTTGCCACTGTGCCGCAGACAGCTTGGATGTCTTACTCAAGATGTAGGATTAGGGTAAGTTCTTAGCACAAGATTTTCTGAGTTAGACAGGGAACGGGTGCCCTGAGGCTGGGATTGTCACGTTGGCTCGGTGGGTCCTTGCACAATGCGGCTGCTGTGTGCTGTAGAGAGCAGAGTGCTGGAGCTGTCATGTACTTGTGGTGAGAACGTTGAGAATAGCCTGTTATCTTGGAGGAAGGGTTTGATTAGAAACTGTCTCATAAACGTGTGGTTATTGAATGAGTGGCTCCTTCAGTATGTGTGAGCCATCTCCGTATACGTGCCAAGTGCATCTGTCCTGGACAGGCATGCAGCTGGTCTAAAGGAAAGCAGATGAGCTTTCCTCATCACAAGCTTTTCCTCATCAAGCTTTTTCTAAATTGCTCCCTGCATGGAGCAATTCTTCAACAATATTACAGACAGCAGCAGGGCTGAGTCAAGCAGATCTTGTCAAGGCTGCCCTATTTTTTCTCTTTTTGGTTTTATTATAAATTGAATCCACTGTGTCACAGAGCACAGTGCTGTTCCCAGCACAATTGGTGGCAACAAATAGCTCCCCAGGAATGGTATGTATTGTGTGGTGGCTAGAGAGAACCTCCTATTCCTGACATCTCCGGCTGGTCTGGGGCTTGTTGCCATGAAATTGTGGAACTTAACTAAAGGATGATTGGACTGTGAAAAAACCATTCTAGCCACTGATTAACTGAGTTTACTTATGTGTGTCTCATTGTCTTCAGAAATTGGTGAGGCCATAAATCTATCAAGATGGAGTATCTAACTCAGGTTCTTAAATGGGAAGCAAGGTGAGCTGGTGTTGTAACAAGTGGTGATGCTTTCCCAAGGGAGTACCGGATGTTGCGGTCCAGACATAAACCAGTCCTGAGGTACTGGAGGGCAAGTTGAGACCTATTCAGGCAGGCTGGGGTTCTTGCACCTCTTTGGTAAGTGTCTGGTGTTGCTCTGGCTAAGAGATGAGTTTAGGTGGCCCATGGACCTGACTTCTTGAAATGGAGGGGTCAGCAACACTCTGCCTAGCCTGGGGCTCTGCACAGCTTTGTGTTGCGAGAGCACATCTCCCATTTGCTCAACTTTGCTTAGCTCATCTCAAGATAAGTCTCGATATTGTTTAATGCAGGTTTTCACCCAAACCACGGGACAGCAGTTTAACCGTTACTGTAGCCTCAGATGTTGCAGAACTATAGTGGGTAGTGGAAGAGCTGTACTGGAACATGGAGAATCTTTAAAGTAAACACCAGACTGGGTCTTGAATAATAATTAGAGCTGCTAGAGAGAAGCTGTCCCACCAGTTAACTTGTCTTGCAAGCTTCAACTGTCCTATGAGAGAAACAACTTTTATTTGAATTAATCTCAAAATAGAGGGTGCTTGAAAGAGTAAAACGTCTTGGCTGTTCGTGCTGCAGTGAGCTCACTGCAACCTGGGTTGCTCTTTCCTGCATGCCCCCCACCCTGTCAGTGCTCAGGTCCTGGGTTCTACCTCTGGGGTTGCCCAGGGGAGAGGACTGTGTGCCTCTGGATGCATGTCAGGGAGGTGAGGAGGTGGGGTGAGGTCACTGGGAGCTCAAACTGATGGTCTTAGCATGGCTCCGCTCTTCTTTCTGCAGCCTGCAAGCAGATCCTAGCAGACTGTGTTCCTGTCTCCCCACTGCTCCCTTGCTCACATGGTATTTTCAGACACTGCCGAGTAAAGCGGGCAGGATACCCTCCCCACCAAGCCTTCATCAAGAACAATGAGATGGCTTAATTACAACCAGACAAAGCCTTAAGGATCACAGCTTCCAGGAAGCCACTGATATCTTTCGTTGCTTAGCCCAGTGTAGCCACTGCACCTTGGAGTGGGACCACGCGGGGAACTGGCTTTGCAGCTCTCTTGTGCTGGGTGAGATCGTGTTGGGGGGGGACAAGAAAATGGACCAGTGTCCCAGCATGAATCAGCCATCCATTTATGTACAGCTACTGCTTCTCCAGTGGTACCAGGCAGTCCTGCAGGGTGATGGGCTGCAAGGATAAAGGACTGACTCTCCTCTTGTGACAGAAGGGTTTATGCTAGGCAGTTGTGGGTGGCTACTGTTTGTGAGAGAAGAACAAGACTCCAGATTTGGACTGAAGAGCTCCCCTACTGTCTGGGCATTCAGGGCTGAAGATCTGTTAGCTGGATCATGGCTGTTGAAGCTGTTTGGCTTTGAGGTTCTGCCTATATCTCTGGGAATTGAGGAGAAAAGGCTACAAACAAGAATTTTCTGATTTGATGCCTTTTCAGATTTGGTATTGCAATTCTCTTGTGTCTTAAAGGATTTTTGCTAGGCTATTATATGTTTCACTATTGGCTTCCTTTTCCATCTGAAGCTGAACTTCACAATGGCACATGGATGTGCTGTGGTTGTGCTTGACTGCCTGTCAGTGGCTTTGAACATGGTGGCCATGCTTCAGTTCAATGAAAAGCTCAGAGAACAGTAAAGTTTTTAAAGGTCCCTATGGGATCTCTGAAACCACACAGCCAGTGGACACAGACCTTACAATATACTGACCAGGAAAGAGGTTGTATCAGACTTGAACCATAGTAGCCATGAGGAAAAAAAATCTCAAATATGCAGAAACTAATTATCCAAATACCAAATCCATGAGGGACCAGGTTTCCTTAAGTCTGCTGTGGATGGAGCTCCTTGAATGGCAGAGGAAACAAATGTGCTCACAAATTAGAAACCACGTGAGTGGAAAAAATTTCTGGATTGCCTGCAACTATTTGCTCATAGTGTAAGGCAGACAAAGGTTAAACATTAATTTCTATCTAGTATCTTCCCTACTTTTTTTGCTTGCCCAGTGCTAATTCAGTGTAGCTATCTGGAGAGTGGATGGCACGTGCAGTGCTGGGGGGAAGAGGTGCTTTTGGGTAAGGATATAGCGTGAACGTCCACCTTTGTGGGATATCCTCCCAGGCTGGGGCTTCTGTTGCCAGTTAGACTGAATGCCACTGAGCTGCTGGAGCAAGTGTGTGCTGCTGCAGGACGCTGCCTCAGGCAAGGTGCTACTCATGGCAAGCATGGGCAGGAGAATTTGGCCTGGGCATCCAGGGTTGCTTCCTCTCTGGAGCTACCCTGCTGCAGTCAGTCCCATTATGTATGATGATATCTTTGGACAAATGAGAAGGTGATGACTTAGCCTGTGTTATAAACACTGCCCTGGGTTTTTCCAAGCCCGCCAGTTATGAGTCACTATTTGTTTATTTACAAAACTCACGCAAACACTTGTATTCAGTACAGAGAAATGCTATTACAGATGCTGGTGTTTGGACATCTGTCTGTGTTTGCAGAACACAGACAGAGAAGTTGCACAATCTGTGTAAGTGGTCACCCACTCCTAAGAAAACCAGTCAGATACCTCAGTTCATCCACCTGACCTACTGCCTTAGCCCAATGACCTGGTTCTCTGTGGTTGCTTTTACTGTGTAAGGTGTTTGATTTTCCTGCTGCAAAGGTGGTTCAGCATGCGTGGGCTTTGTATCATCTTTCTGTCTCCTTTACTGCATAAAAGCATTAGGTCAGAAGTTGTAAGAGCGTCATCCACACAGCTGTATTTCACTTGGGAAGGACAGGGCTTGTATAAAAGATACGTTTAACTTAAAACAATTTAATGAGTTTACTTGTAATTTTTTTTTAATGCTAAAAACTCCTCTCTGCGGTCTAAGCCCAAAGCAACCATCGTGAGTGCTAATATCACCAGCAGAGCAGCAACCATGGCTCAGCTCAGGGGCAGTGTTTGGTGCTGTACCACCCTGAACAAGGACTTTTGCCTGTGCAAGAGCTTATGGTGTGGTTGGCACTAGGAACCTTTACCTTAAAATTATGTCTTCTGGAGGTGAGGTGAGGGTACATCTTTATAGCAGCAAGGAATTGTTCCTGTAACTGTGCAAGAACTGTATAAAGCAATGGCAGTAAAATTATGCTTTTGCTGTTCGGTTGAAGTTGTATGAACAAGGCAGCCCACTCCAGAGGTGTGGCAGGAAATCTGCTCTAGCATAGTCCTGAGCTAAGATAACAGACAACAGGCAGCTGCAAGTAGTTGTTGGGCTAGCACAAGAGAGTTGGGAGTCTTTGTTTATAATTAACGTAAATAAGCTGTGATGGAAGATTCTCATACTCCTCTTCTTTGGGTCTTTTTTTATCCATGACACCAATGATTGCAACATCAGTGTGACAAATCCCATACATGGGATTTATCTAAGATGTCTGTTTCATCCAAGGTTAGACTGTTTGTTTGCACAGTGTGTTGCAATACGTTACAAACGAGAATCAGAGCAGCCCTGTGTGGAGGTGTCTGCGCTCTTTGGAGATGGTGCCCTGTCTTCTGCTTAGGCTCACAGGAGACAGAAGGAGGAACTAAATGCATGAGACACTTTAAAATCCCACAACACCAGGAGAAGAGGCTTTGTTTTGTGCAAACAAAATTGAGCCTTGAATACTTGAGTCTTGGCTGACTGTATGTGACAAGCAAGCCAGACCAAAAGTCCATCCAGCTAGCAGCAGACACTAGGGGAAGATGCTAGTGTGCACTATGCTCCTGGCAATCCCCTGAGCCAGAGGATACAGCCCAGGACAAAAAAGTGCTGCCTGTTCTGCATTGATCTGTCTACCCCTTTTATGAACTTGGTTGGCTTAGATCCAGAACTTGGCAATGAGTTAGACAGTTCTGTGTCATTTGGAAATTAACTTCCTTCAAAGAAATTAGTGTTGTATGTTCAATATCAGCTGAACTTTCCTGCCCTCTAAACTCAAGGATAGTAAATCACTGTCATAAAACTTGATGGTCTTTACAGCTCACAGTTTGAAAGGCATAAGGTTTCATTTTGGCTAAGTATCCCGTTATGTCAACAGCTTGCATTTCTGACGTCTTTTGTCATGGTATACGTATTTATGGCAACTATGTTATGCTGGAGGGTTTTTTCCCTGAAGGTCAGGACAGTTGCAGATGAAACAGCCTGTCCCTCTCTGTGCTAGTCCCTTACTGTACCTCTGCAATTTCTAATAAATGTTTGCTGATTAGAGAAATTACCCTTGGAGTAATTCAATAGAACTTCATGCTGCCAACCCTAATTGTTCAAGACTTGTCATTGACTTAGCAAGTGGGGTCTTTCCCCTCTGCCTTCTAGTTATGAGCCTTTGTGGTGCACTTAGGTTTGCGATGAGGACCATTCTGCATAACTAGGAAAACAAAACACTGGATGCTCTTAGCATGAAGTTCTCCTACCCCCTGAAATCGGACACTGGATCTCTTCAGGTGAATAGAAAATACTGAAAGACGCATAATAAAAATAAGAGGAGTTAGAAACAACCGGCCTGGCACCTCAGCTCTAATTACAAGTGTTCAGCCACTGCCCACACTTGGCAGAGGTACTATCTTCTCTGAACGGAGCACTCAACTTGAACCAGTGCTTGGCCATTCTCCAGCACCTGGTTTAGTGCAACACTTCTCTGGGCAGGCAGCACTGTTCTCATGCTGGTTCTCCAAGGAAGTTCCTCACACAGGACAAGTTTCAATGGATCACTTCCTCATTCTGCTCTTCTGCTTCTACTTGCACAGGTTAAAAGTTTCCACAAGCTTGAAAACTGGGCAGCAGCCATGTGGCTCTTGAACTGGTATAAGTATGAATGCTGCTGTATTGGTCCACATCAGCCAAGGGTCTGGTCCTTCTGTGCAATGGTGGTTATTCAAGAAAACAAGCAATCCCTGAGGAGCAGTTGAGTGTGATGTGTGATCCCCCTGTTCTCCTCCTGGCTGCTTGGAGCATCCTGAAGCCCAGCAGGTGTTTTCCATTTGGCTGTGGTGGCAGGGTATGTAGATAAATATCTACATGTTTAGCAGGCTGAGCAGGAAGGTTTGTGCATGTCTCCCTTCAGGCTGGTCTTGACTTTGTCACGTTCTGCCTCCCCTTCCCAGATGCTTCCTTCTGTACTTCAGTAAAGCAGGATATGGTGTCACTTTTGGTTTTGTCTTTGGAAGAGTAAAGAAAACAAAAGGCCAAAAGCCAGATACTTAAAACACATTCCTCTGCTTTGACTGGGAAGAAAATCTCTATTTCGATACAGGTATCCACTGTTTGCATTTTGCATTGCTCATCCTGTTGGCAGGGGTTATGGGCTTTGTCTGCCACACTTGGTTTGAGCCCAACCTTTCTGATCTTTCTGTTTTTGAGATGCCTTATAGGCTGTCCCTTCCTCCCATGGATCCCAGGTTCCAGCTGCTTCCCACATCTCCAGGAGCTGATAAAAAAGATCTCGTACAATGGGTCAAGGATCAGTGACAGACAAGAACGCTCTTGGTCTTGATAGGGCTTGGTTTATCTATGAGGCACATTGTGGACCTGGCATCGAGCTGAAAGTCAGAGGCAAAGGAATGTGTTTGCTCTCCAAGAGGGAGTAAACCTCACCAAGAAATGCAGGGCTGGGTGGCTTGTGGTGGGAAAGAAATTCTTCTGAGAAGGTTTGAGGTGCTGTAGGGGACAGTGGCTTCTCCTACACCTCAGGATGACTCAAAGCAGCACATGTCAAACTCACTACAGTTGTAGCGCCTCTCTTTTTTTGACTTGTCCATCTTACTGTGACAACCAGCTCCTTTCTTCCCCTTCCTGCTTTCACAGGAGAAAACGCAACAAGTCGCTTCCTGAAGGCTGGGATGGGAGAGGTGGCTGTGATCACTGGGTCCTGGCTCTCCACCCCAAAGGGTGTGCCCTGCTGCCAGCAACTGTGCATTGCTTGCTGTTCCTTGGCTTGTTTGAACACTTGGTGAGCTTCACCCTTAGAGCAAGCCTAAATTGTCGAGGATTTTCTGGAGATGAAGTGAAACCCAAAAGCTGAATATGGATGGACACTTTGCAAAGGTCAGAACACGTTAGGAACTGGCTTGTTTGTTGAATCTATGTTTTGGGTGGAGGATTCACATCCATTTGCAAAAGTCTGAAGCTAGATGGTGAAATACCCTCTGCTCCTTCCATTTCCCAGCACTTAATGCAGTATTAAAGCTCTATTACAGGACTTTGAAGGACTCACACTTAGATGTAAACCATACTGTAGAGGAAATACTGTACAGTAATGTTTGTGCTGCTTCTTTGTGCTGCTGCTGGTGAATCTGTTGACAAGCTCTTCATTCATTGGCTTGATAGCAGCACGCCTGCTTTTAGCACTGCTTCCAAACTTAGACAATGCTTAGAACAGATTGTTAAGAGAATGGTAACCTGGGACTGCTAACAAGGTGAGCTCAGGGGTTGTTTGGGGCTCGCAGCTGTCTGCTGGGTCTCTGTCACCTTAGAAATAACCTCCCATGTTACAGAGCTCACAAAATGCTGCAGCCAACCTGCCTTGCACTGGGTTGTGACAGAGAGAACCAGGAGCTCAGATACCGCCTACCATACACAGGTCCTTTGCCTTGATTCTGCTGGCATGAAGAGGGTGCAGCTAAGGCTTGTAAGATATTTCTCCAGTGAATGACAAAAGCTTCAGAAATAGGGACACTGGGATGCAGAAGCAGTGTGTGCTGGATTTGGCTGGATCAGAGTTAATTTTCTTCCCAGTAGCAAGTGCGGGGCTATGGTTTGGATGTGTGCTGGAGACACAGGGATGTTTCCGTTGTTGCTGAGCAGTGCTCACACACAGCCAAGGCCTTTGCTGCTTCTCACCCCACCAGCGAGTGGGCTAGGGGGGCACAGGAAGCTGGGAGGGGACACAGCTGGGACAGCTGACCCCAACTGACCCCAGGCATATCCCCCACCATATGAAGTCATGCTCAGCATATTGGGGGGGACGTTTGGAGTGATGGCATTTGTCTTCCCAAGTAACGGTTATGCGTGATGAAGCCCTCGTGTCCTGGAGATGGCTGAATGCCTGCCTGCTCATGAGACGTCAGGAATTAATTCCTTGTTTTGCTTTGCTTGTGTGAATGGCTTTTGCTTTACCTGTTCAACTGTCTTCATCTCAACCCTTGAATTTTCTCTTTTATTCTTCTGATTCTCTCCCCCATCCCAACTGGGGGAAGTGAGCAAGTGGCTGTGTGGTGGGGAGTTGCTGGCTGGAGTTAAACCGCAACAGTCTTTTTTGGTGCCCAGTGTGGGGCTCAAAGAGTTTGTGATAACGATGGGTTTGATTAGAATGTGCTAGATCGAATTTATAGCTGTTATTGCTGTTTAGCTATTAATTGGGATGCTCCTGTGCTTGCCATGGGGCTTCCTTGCCTGACTGTGTATAGTGCTCATTTGTGGCTGCTTTTTGCTTTCGCTGCTTGCTATACTGCTGTACGGCTTATCATCTCACTCTGCTGTGCCTGGGAACATTTTGATAACAGCAGTGGCAATGCGCCTGGGCTGGCAGACAGCCTGGGCATCGCTGCTGTTTCTGTGCCACTGTACTGGACAGGCTGGAACTCCAGGGTGAACTCGAGTTGAAGGGACTGTGACCTGTGGATGAGCCCATGCCAGAGCAGGTACATCTCGAAGCATCTGTGGCTGTGTTTATGTCTGTGCTGCAGCAGGTATACCGCTGAAGGGATTGTGGCCCAAGGACAAGTCCATCCTGCAGCAAGTACACCTTGAAGCATCAGTGGCTGTGCATGAGGTCATGCTGGAGCACCTCAAAGCATGTGGCCATGGACAAGCCCAGGATAGAGCAGGTACACTCCTGGAGGGACTGTAGCCATGGGTAAGGCCATGCTGGAGCAGGTTTACTGCTGAAGGGGCTGTGGCTGTGGGCAAGGCTGTGCTGGAGCAGGTACATCTCTGAAGGCATGGAGAAGGCCATGCTGGAGCAGGTGCACCTCAAAGCGACTGTGGCCATGGATAAGTCTATGCCACAGCAGGTACACCCCCTGGAGAGTGGCTCATAGATAAGGCTCCACTTGGAGCAGGTACACCCTTAAGGGACTGCAGTCTATCAGGCTCAGCTTCTCCTGCCTGTCCGGAGTAGGATGAACAAGCAGCTGGGGACACTGCTGTAGGAGCAATGAGGGAAAAAGAGTCTTTCCAAGCTTGGAGTGATGACAGCCCCATCCCTGGCACTGCCATCCAGCAGCCAGGCCCCGGCTGGTCTCAGGGTGCTGCTCCAGCACCACACCAGGTTGTGCCTCCCACACCACAGCTGCCACCTTTAGCACCAGCTCAGCAGAATTTTCTCTAGAAAGCTCCACATCCTCCTGCCCGCTCTGTTCTTGGCATGGCTCAGTGTGGACCCTTTTGGCTATTCTCATGTGTAACACTTTGCATGGAAACTTGATGTCCTTTAGCACAGGGAAACTGATGCCCTCCTCTAATCTGCAGAATGAGGACCTGGACTTTGGATACTTTGGGACAAAGATTTTTTTACAAGATTATAGGCTTAAAAATTAAGGCCAAATGTGATTCAGCCCAGCAATCACCATTGATTGGAAACCAGCCTAGTGGAGCGAGATGAAGAACTCAAAACATGTTCCTTTAGCACTGTTCAGGCTGATAATATCTTTCTGCTTTATTAGGTGGGTGGTGCTGGACTCTGCAGCACTACCCGCTCTGGCCAGGCCTGCCCGAGCCAGGGTCTGTGTGGCAGTGCCCCTGCTGGGTGCGGACACTGGGCTCATGCCCCACTAGTGGGGAACTGCATGTCCCAAAGGTCTCAGCTTCACTCCTGTGAACTCAGCGAGCATTTTCCTGGTACTGGTCTCCATGCACTTTGGGTTCTGGGTTGATGCAATCGTGAGTTCAGCAAAGTCTGAACTCCGCTCACCCCTGTAGAGAAAGTTCAGGGACTGAAAGCAGGCACCTGCCCTTGGTCAGCACGATCAGCAGAGAGACTCTGCTTGCTTAGCAAGCACCTACATGTCAATAAAACCAAAATGCCTTTGGAGTGGGGCTATTCTCTAATGTGGGGAAGGGAGGGCTTATTCATACTGCAGAAGGGGAAACCTACGGGCAAAAGAGGTGCATGTGTCCAGAAGGCAACAGGTCCATGTCTGGGGCCAACTGTACTGGCAAATACTTTAAAGATGAGTTTGAGGTACATTCATGTAACAGATTTGAAGATCTTACAGTGGCTTAGGACACTAGAACCAATGTAAGTGGTCAGAGACAACTTTGTAAATGCCCAGCAAGCTTCTGAGGGTATTCTGGATGGATACAGCTTGCCAGGATTTCTCCCTCCTGAATCTTTATCCTCCTTCAGGTGAGTCTGGAAAGTGTAGGTGCATGCATGAGCTCCCTTCCCTCCACCTCTCTTGGATGGTTGAAGAACTGTATAGCTTCACAAAGGGAGTAGTGAGGTATTCCTCTGGTGCTCCAGGATAAGCTATGTTCCAATGACAGTATGCCTCTGTCCCCTTCTCACCCTTCCCCTCACCACTTCAGCTACATGGATGAATATGAAAGTGGTACAAATTGCCTGCAAAGACAAGGCAGCAAATAAAAGACAGTATTGCAATTAACAGGGCGCTTCTGGCTCTCTGACTAGCAGATGCTTTGGATCTGAGACAGACAAATTTTCTCTTAGTGGCCTGAGCAGCTCCAGAGCCTGGGCTCTGCTGAGCCTTTGCTTTACAACAGTGAGTCACCCCTGCATGCCCAGTGCTGAGGAGGGGCGATGGGCTCCCCCAGCCCTCTCAGCCTTTTCCAGTTGTTACTATAATCAGCTCATGTCACCTTCCTGCCTCTTTTCAAGGCTCTGATAACAAGCATCTACGACAGCTGGGTGACCTTTGGCTGAGCTTCTTTAAACTCCCGTGGCTTTTGCTTCATTGCCTAGTTGTTACGCAGCAGTAAAGATCCGTTCTGATAGCAGCGGAGTCTGCTCCCTTCCCCTTTCCCCTCTTACTCATGCAGGATCAAAGCTCTCTGAATTTGCTTGAACAAATTTGCATTTAGGTCAGTGAGACATTTCCTTGAGGTAAAGATTTTTTTTCTCCGGTCTTTTTCTTAACTCCCTAAGAAAGGAAAATAAGCACAAAAGCAGGTGGGAGGAAAAAAATGTGGTCTATAAATAAATGGGTTTGGCACTCGTAGGTGGGCGAAGTCATTAGTAAGAGAGAATCACTGATGTGGCAGTAAGAAGCTCCATCTTCAGCTGATGTAACGCAGCATGTCCCCATGGAAGCAATGGGCCTGTGTCATTGTCATCAGCTGACCTCCTTGGTGGACCTGGTCGTCCCCTGTGCAGTACCTAAACTGTCTGCAGCTGCCTCCTTCCACAGCAGCAACGAGGGAAGTATGGACAGCAAGTCTCTGGACTACACTGATCTTCACCTGCAATTTTTGGCTCCAGGTAGCTTTCGGCTTAGGCTGCCTAAGTCCCTGCTGTGATCTCTGGATGCAAAGTGGCAATGATGGGGTGGCTGTCCCATCCCAGACAGTTGGGTTGACATACACCAAAGCATTGCAGGGTTGGTTGCTCAAGGCCCCTGCCTTAATCTCTAAGGCATATTGGGATGGGACAGAAAACAGCTCTGGAAGGCCCATGCTGGGATCATGGTGGTCATGGAGACAGGGTGACCTTGTTCTGGCAGTGCTGCTAGTGGCTGGGAGACCTAGGTGCGGTTGCTGGTTCCATCTTAGCTTGTGTGCATTGCCTTGACCATCTCCAAATGTCTTGGTACTTCCTCTGTAGATGGCAAATACTTCTTCCCTCCACTGGTTGTTTTGAGAACCTCAGCTTTTCCAGGCAAACAGTCTCATCATGGCTTTCTGAAGCCTAGCACACTGTCCCCAGTTGGCATATTCTTAAAACTGCAAAAGTACGTATAGAGACTGGTGTGCTCAGCTGTTTAAATATTAACAGGACACGTGAGGACTGGGGTTTGCAATACAGAAGTGGTAAACATTCAGTTTAGTTGCTAAACTTAGATGCACTCTAGCAAGAAGTTCAGGGCTTTCTCAACTGGGCTTGAAGTCAAAGGTTAGCTGTAATTTCATGCAACAATGACCCACCTGAATTCTGGGTGGGTCTGATGCTGTGCAAGAACTTCGCTGCCCAACGTGGCTGCGTGCTGCCTTGCGGCGTGCAGGGACCGCAGCCCTGGCAGGGCTGGCAATGCAAGGCCCTGTCCTTACCATAGAGGTGGCACATCCTGGGGCTTCTGGTCTCTTCCAGATTCACGGTCATACAAATAACCCCAGGGAAGGACACGCTGAGAATGACTACATAAAGTCTGGGCTGCAAGCTGGGAAGTGGTATTTGCAAGAGGCTAACTAAATGCTTTTTTCGCCCAGAGTTATGGCAGTCCTAACAGAGAAGCTGGCTAGTTTGGTATGAGTCATCTTTAGTGAAGTCATACTGCATTTTATCTACTTTTCCTGCTTATTTCTGTGTCTTTAGAAAACTGAAGGCTGGAAAAGGCCTCAGCCTGCCCTCAGGTGGTCGTCTGAAGAAAAGCAGGAGTCACACTCCTGGCTGTGTCTCTTCAGCCCGTGATGACACCGGGGTGCTCCCTGTGGCAAGGTGACAGCACATGGGCTGAGGTCCATCTCCCTGGCTGGGGCGTTGGGAGGGGGCTGGCTCCCTGGGCCACAGTTTCTGAGAGATGGGAAAACCCCATCCTGCCCAAACCCAGAGCAGATAACGCCACAAAGACTTTTGGACACTGGGACAGAGCCTGGCCAGTGCTGCCCTGGCCAGACTGGGCTATCTGGAGACCCTGTCCTCTCCACTATAGGACCTAACATGTGCCCGCTGCTCCTGAGGGACTTTTTTTCCCCAAAGATCTTGTAATGAATATCCTTTAATCCCTTTTCTTTTGACATTTGTTCTAGACTGCTGCAGGTGTGATTGTCTTGCCAGTGGGTGGCTGTTGGTGTTAGTGGCACCGCAGGGCTGAGGACTTGGCAAGTGAAGTAGCCATCCATGGCCATCATAGATGCTGCTCCGTATCTTCTAAAAGGTGGGCTGGGGTTTTTTTTGGGTGGTGGAATCCTTCAATAAAAGCAAATGTTCCCATTTCCCACTTTTATAAGTGGGAGTGCCACCACAACATGTTTCTGACTTCATACTTCTCTAAAATAGGTTGTACAAGGCTTCTTTAGTGCCTTGGACATATTTAGCATCTTTTCTGTGTTCTGGTTTATTTCCATGCAGAGAAAGAATAGCTAATAGTCAAATGCCAAAGAATTTCATGAGGAACAGACTAAGCAATGCTGGAAGCTGCTTCAGATTTATAGATCCAAGATCCATAGCTACGTGTGCGGAAAGGCTGTGCCTGAGGGAGGTATGTATCCCTTCAGATACAGTAACTCAAGGGGCTGGGGGAAATGGAGTGCTTTTCGGACACACAGTGTTGAACCAGCCAGCTGTTGACCATGGGATGGCAATGCAGGAGGGAGAAGGACAGATGGCTTCCCTGAGCAGCACAATTCCTGGGATTGTGTTTATAGCTCCATGACAGCCTGGATTGCACCAGCATTGGTTTCCTGTGGCCATGCGGGGCATCAGTAGGCTCAAGAGTGAACACGTAGGCAGTGACTGCGGGCCGGCAGGGTCGTGTGTAGCCTCGCACTGATGCCGACCGCAGTGGGGATTTGTGTCATTTTCCCACTCACTGGAATCTGGCATGGAGGTGCTGAGAGGTGCAAGTGCTATCCCCAGGGACTGATCACGACTGCTTGGGTGCAGCCACCGCATGCTGAGACTGGCAGATAAGGAGAAGGTTTGAAATTGTCAGGTGTTTCACTTGGCTCTGCTTCTCCTTAAGAAAGCAAATGTTTTTTAACCTTGCATGAAGCAACTTTTCAGTTAGAGATATTAAAGAAGAAAAAGGAAAAAAGATGTAAAAAGCACAAATGTGCATTTAAACAATATACATGACCATTTGCTTTCTGAGAATTGGAGAGCCTGATTGCTTGGGCTGATTCACATGAGGGAAAAATTATTTTCCTATTTTTGCTCTCGATTAGGAGTGGGAGCAAAATAATTTCTGGTCCAACTTATGTACAGCTTGAAATGTGTCTCGTAAAGATCTTGGCTGTGCTTCCCAGTAGCACCGTGTTAGAGCCCATCCACTGCTGTACACCGTAACAGGCAGTTTTCAACACCAAAGCCACACCTGTATGAACTGGAAGCAGTTTGGTAATGCTGGAACAAAAGCTGGAGGATTCCCTGTGTGTTGAATGAAGCCTGTGCTAACCGAGGAGAGAGGCCAGGATGCAAAGTCTAGAATTACAAAGGTAAATAGTTCTTTATGTGCATGAGGTGTCCCAGACAAATTGGGGCACCCCAGCTGTGGTTTTACACAGGGATCTGACACCCCTCAGGCGTTCAGGCACAACATGATTTGACTAATCCCTAACGCCCACACTACCAATAGCTAACAGTAGGAAAACTTTGCAGAGTGGCTTTCTGCAGCACTCTTGCTGCTTGTCTATTGATCCAGAGTCCCCGGAGCTGGTCTGGCTGGAGTTACTCGCAGGGGATGGCCGGAGGGCTCTGCAGCCCCCTCAGAGGCGCGGGTGCTGGTGTTACCGGGCTGTCCTTACCCCTCATGGCTGCCCAGAGCTTCCACACAGCACAGGCCTTAAGTCCAGGGCCGGGCTGTCCTTCAGCTTGTTTTGCTTAAGCAGGAAAAATACCAAAGTCTCGAGTGAAATGTCCCTGCCTCCTTGCGCGCCAGCTCATACCGTGAACTCCTGCGTGTCACAGTGCTCGTACTGTGAGGAGCCACCGATGTACGGGCCAGGGAAGGGGATCTTCCCAGCCCTGCTGAGCGCCCTCGGGCCAGCTCTGGGCAGAGGAGCCGGCTTTCGCTGCAAGGCCTGGGAGGCCCGTTTCCTGCGCTCCCCGCCGGCGTTGTTTTACAGCCTGACAGCCGGGCGGGGAAGCCCGAACCCCAAACACCTCGGGCTCCCGGGCCTCTAATGGCGCTGCTTCCCAAGGGGCAGCCCCAGCCCGCGGCCGGAAGTGTCCCCACCTTCCCCTTCCGGCTGGCGCCGCGGCCTCTTTGAGGGCGGAACCGTTGCTACGGGACGCGGGAGGCGCGGGAACTGAACTGCGGCAGGCGGGCGGTGTCATGGCTGCCGGCTGCTTGGTGAGGGGGCGGCTGGAGGGTGCAGTGCTGCTGGGGCTGGGCTGAGAGGGGGAAGGGGAAG